>NW_026290834.1:202500-302500 GCF_023373465.1 Oncorhynchus keta
TATCATGGAGTCCCTCTGATTGGATAAATACAGTGTTACCGTAGAGATGACCTCAGCTACAAAGGGACAGTATCATTGAGTCCCTCTGATTGGATAAATACAGTGTTACCTCAGCTACAAAGGGACAGTATCATGGAGTCCCTCTGATTGGATAAATACAGTGTTACCATAGTGATGACCTCAGCTACAAAGGGGCAGTCCCTCTGTTTTAGTGTGTTGTGTATAAATATCCATACAGGTGCTATAGCAACCCTCTCACCTGTCCTCCCTAGCACAGACACAGAGCTGTTGAGCTCCCCGCTCTTGGTTGTCACGGTAATGGTGAACACGCGTCCAGGCATGAGCACGTTGAAGGTGCACTCCCTCATGTCACGGGTCAGGTCTCTCGTGGCAACCGTGGCATTGCCATGGCGGAGCTCCACGGCGTAGCTGTCCCTGGCTGAGTTGGGGGCGTGACTCCACAGGGCGCTGAGGGAGGTCTCGTCAGCATGGCGGATATGAAGCTCTGAGACGGGCTTAGGAGCTGAGAGAGAGAGAGAGAGAGAGAGAGAGAGAGAGAGAGAGAGAGAGAGAGAGAGAGAGAGAGAGAGAGAGAGAGAGAGAAGAGAGAGAGAGAGAGAGAGAGAGAGAGAGAGAGAGAGAGAGAGAGACAGGGGGTGGTGGATTAAGGGAAAGAGAGAAGGGGAGAAATAAGGTTTGCAGAAATAGAGAGAACAATGAGATGAAGAGTCATGATGATGAGTTCTCTTATCATTCTTACTGATGCCAGTACTTTCTCCTACTCCATTATGTTGTTGTGTAGCCTACCTATTCCTCTGTGGCAGTACTCCACAGTGCCTTGCTCCCCAGTGCTCTCCACCATGACCCCAGCCCTGTAGGTCCTCCCAGGAACCAGTCCCAGGCCAGAGAAGGTGTACTCCACCACTCCTTTCTCCACGGTCCTGTTATCCAGAGTCTGGGTCCCATTTAACAGCAGCACCCTGTACTTATCCCAGTGTCCACCAGGGGGAGCCCACATCACCTTCAGAGAGTTGGAGTCATCCAGCGCCTCCATAGAGAGCTGGGACACTTTACCTGGGACTGGGACGGAGAGAAGAAGAAAGACCTGTTAAAGGCACAGTATGTATGTAATTTTACATCTAATGAAGATGTTCGGTGCATTGTTTCTCATTGAAAATATTGGGATTAAAAAAACAGTCTTCTCTCGTTGAATGACAGCAAAGCCTTTATTGAAGAATCCCTGCTGTTGACCAATCACAGACGAATAGTTATGGCCTCCAGAACAAACATGTGGTGCCAAAACACCTGTAAAACCACAAAACCCCTCACCTGAGAACAAAAACCCTCACCTGAGAACAAAACCCCTCACCTGAGAACAACACCCCTCACCTGAGAACAAAAACCCTCACCTGAGAACAAAACCCCTCACCTGAGAACAAAACCCTCACCTGAGAACAAAACCCTCACCTGAGAACAAAACCCCTCACCTGAGAACAAAACCCCTCACCTGAGAACAACACCCCTCACCTGAGAACAAAACCCCTCACCTGAGAACAAAACCCCTCACCTGAGAACAAAACCCCTCACCTGAGAACAAAAACCCTCACCTGAGAACAAAACCCTCACCTGAGAACAAAACCCCTCACCTGAGAACAAAACCCTCACCTGAGAACAAAACCCTCACCTGAGAACAACACCCTCACCTGAGAACAAAACCCTCACCTGAGAACAAAACCCCTCACCTGAGAACAAAACCCTCACCTGAGAACAAAACCCCTCACCTGAGAACAAAACCCCTCACCTGAGAACAAAACCCCTCACCTGAGAACAACACCCCTCACCTGAGAACAAAACCCTCACCTGAGAACAAAACCCCTCACCTGAGAACAAAAACCCTCACCTGAGAACAAAACCCCTCACCTGAGAACAAAAACCCTCACCTGAGAACAAACCCCTCACCTGAGAACAAAAACCCTCACCTGAGAACAACACCCCTCACCTGAGAACAAAAACCCTCACCTGAGAACAAAACCCCTCACCTGAGAACAAAAACCCTCACCTGAGAACAAAACCCCTCACCTGAGAACAAAAACCCTCACCTGAGAACTAAACCCCTCACCTAAGAACTAAACCCTCACCTGAGAACAAAACCCCTCACCTAAGAACAAAAACCCTCACCTGAGAACTAAACCCCTCACCTAAGAACTAAACCCTCACCTGAGAACAAAACCCCTCACCTGAGAACAAAAACCCTCACCTGAGAACTAAACCCCTCACCTAAGAACTAAACCCTCACCTGAGAACAAAACCCCTCACCTGAGAACAAAACCCCTCGCCTGAGAACAAAACCCCTCACCTGAGAACAAAACCCCTCACCTGAGAACAAAACCCCTCACCTGAGAACAAAACCCTCACATGAGAACTAAACCCCTCACCTAAGAACTAAACCCTCACCTGAGAACAAAACCCCTCACCTAAGAACAAAAACCCTCACCTAAGAACAAAACCCCTCACCTGAGAACAAAACCCCTCACCTGAGAACAAAAACCCTCACCTGAGAACAAAACCCCTCACCTGAGAACAAAACCCTCACCTGAGAACAAAAACCCTCACCTGAGAACAAAAACCATCACCTGAGAACAAACCCCTCACCTGAGAACAAAACCCTCACCTGAGAACAACACCCCTCACCTGAGAACAAAAACCCTCACCTGAGAACAAAAAACCTGAGAACAAAACCCTCACCTGAGAACAAAACCCCTCACCTGAGAACAAAACCCTCACCTGAGAACAAAACCCCTCACCTAAGAACTAAACCCTCACCTGAGAACAAAACCCTCACCTAAGAACAAAACCCTCACCTGAGAACTAAAACCCTCACCTAAGAACTAAACCCTCACCTGTCCACCAGGGGGAGCCCACATCACCTTCAGCCTCCAGAACAAAACCCCTCACCTGAGAACAAAAACCCTCACCTGAGAACTAAACCCTCACCTAAGAACTAAACCCTCACCTGAGAACAAAACCCCTCACCTGAGAACAAAACCCTCACCTGAGAACAAAACCCTCACCTGAGAACAAAACCCTCACCTGAGAACAAAACCCTCACCTGAGAACAAAAACCCTCACCTGAGAAAAACCCCTCACCTAAGAACTAAACCCTCACCTGAGAACAAAACCCTCACCTAAGAACAAAAACCCTCACCTAAGAACAAAACCCTCACCTGAGAACAAAACCCCTCACCTGAGAACAAAACCCTCACCTGAGAACAAAACCCCTCACCTGAGAACAAAACCCTCACCTGAGAACAAAAACCCTCACCTGAGAACAAAACCCCTCACCTGAGAACAAAACCCTCACCTGAGAACAAAACCCCTCACCTAAGAACAAAACCCTCACCTGAGAACAAAACCCTCACCTGAGAACAAAACCCTCACCTGAGAACAAAACCCTCACCTGAGAACAAAACCCCTCACCTAAGAACATAACCCCTCACCTAAGAACAAAACCCTTAACCTAAGAACAAAACCCTCACCTGAGAACAAAACCCCTCACCTGAGAACAAAACCCCTCACCTGAGAACAAAACCCCTCACCTAAGAACAAAACCCTCACCTGAGAACAAAACCCTTAACCTAAGAACAAAACCCTCACCTGAGAACAAAACCCCACACCTAAGAACAAAACCCCTCACCTAAGAACAAAACCCCTCACCTAAGAACAAAACCCCTCACCTGAGAACAAAACCCTTAACCCGAGAACAAAACCCCTCACCTGAGAACAAAACCCTCACCTGAGAACAAAACCCTCACCTGAGAACAAAACCCCTCACCTAAGAACAAAACCCCTCACCTAAGAACAAAACCCCTCACCTAAGAACAAAACCCTTAACCTAAGAACAAAACCCTCACCTGAGAACAAAACCCCTCACCTGAGAACAAAACCCCTCACCTGAGAACAAAACCCCTCACCTAAGAACAAAACCCCTCACCTAAGAACAAAACCCCTCACCTGAGAACAAAACCCTTAACCCGAGAACAAAACCCCTCACCTGAGAACAAAACCCTCACCTGAGAACAAAACCCTTAACCTGAGAACAAAACCCCTCACCTAAGAACAAAACCCCTCACCTGAGAACAAAACCCTTAACCTGAGAACAAAACCCTCACCTGAGAACAAAACCCCTCACCTGAGAACAAAACCCTTAACCTGAGAACAAAACCCCTCACCTGGGAACAAAACCCCTCACCTGAGAACAAAACCCCTCACCTGAGAACAAAACCCCTCACCTAAAAACAAAACCCTCACCTGAGAACAAAACCCCTCACCTAAAAACAAAACCCCTCACCTAAGAACAAAACCCCTCACCTAAGAACAAAACCCTCACCTGAGAACAAAACCCCTCACCTAAAAACAAAACCCTCACCTAAAAACAAAACCCCTCACCTAAAAACAAAACCCTCACCTAAGAACAAAACCCTCACCTAAAAACAAAACCCTCACCTAAAAACAAAACCCTCACCTAAAATCAAAACCCTCACCTAAAAACAAAACCCCTCACCTAAGAACAAAACCCCTCACCTAAAAACAAAACCCCTCACCTAAAAACAAAACCCCTCACCTAAAAACAAAAACCCCTCACCTAAAAACAAAACCCCTCACCTAAAAACAAAACCCCTCACCTAAAAACAAAACCCCTTACCTAAGAAAGAAACATCACCAAATGTCATCATAATAAATGAAGGAAGTCTTCTGAACTGTTTCTGCTGGGAAGCACGCAGACGCCTTAACACGACAACACAATGGACTAATTCTATGAATAGTAATCACATAGTTATGATCTTAGACATCATCGAGACACTCAACGAGCTCTTGCTGAACCCTCAATAACAGTGAGTGTTTAAATGAAACAGTCACACTTGAGGGGAATTACCATCTCACCCCCTCCTTTATCCTCTTGGCTTTAATAGCAGAGGCCCTCTCCAACAGGAAGAGTGTTCCTCTCAACAAACTAAAGGCTTCAGGTGGTTTCTGAGAACACTAATTGTTAGCATGTTGGACCAGAGACAAGACGTTCTCCTGACCACGACACAGAGTTTGTCCTGGTCTACATGACGTTTTCCTGGTTAAGCCTACTGTCACCTGTGTTAGCCGAGGCAGTTGATTGGTTGGAGAGCTCTCCGCTCTTGGTGGCAACAGACACCTGATAGGTCCGTCCAGGTGTCAGCTGGTGGAAGTGGGCCTTTGTGGTGTCAGATGACAGGGTCTTCTCCAGAGGGGTGGTTCCAGACGAGGACAGGGTCACCACTATAGAGTCCACATCACCCTGGGGTTGACTCCATGATGCTCTCAAACTGTCCTGGGTGTTATTGTTCTCTAGCTTCAGGTTGGAGACGGCATAGGGCACTAGAGAGGAAGAGAGAAGGGGGAGGAGAGAGAGGGAAGGTTGGGAGGGAGAGGGAGAGCGATAGAGGGAGAGGGAGATGGAGAGGGAGGGGAGAGAGACAGGGGGAGGGAGTGAGAGGAGAGAGAGAGGGAGAGAGAGAGGGTGGTAGAGAAAGATAGCGGGAGAGAGAGAGCAAGAGGGAGGGAGGGAGAGATAGAGGGGAGAGAGGGGGGAGAGAGAGGAGAGAGGGGGAGGGAGAGGAAGAGAGAGGGGAAAGAGAGGGGGAGGGAGAGGGAGAGAGGGAGGGAGAGAGAGGGAGAGAGACACGTCAGTAATCAGCTCAATGTAATTGAAGAATCCATAGACTCTAACCACTTCTGGGAAAATTGGAAAACACTAAACAAACAACAACATGAATAATTATCTGTCCAAAAGAGAGATGTATGGGTAAACCACTTCTCCAATCTTGATGGAGCCCGTCTCAGCAAATAGCAAAAACAGGAAAAAAATATAGCCTAATGTTAACTAGCTAACGTTGAACCTGGTTGGTTAGCTACCTGCAGATTCATGCAGGGTAGTAACGTTATGAGTTGGGATCGTGGTTCATTGTTTAGCTAGCTAGCTACCTGCAGATTCATGCAGGGTAGTAACGTTATGAGTTGAGATCGTGGTTCATTTGTTTAGCTAGCTAGCTACCTGCAGATTCATGCAGGGTAGTAACGTTATGAGTTGGGATCGTGGTTCATTGTTTAGCTAGCTAGCTACCTGCAGATTCATGCAGGGTAGTAACGTTGTGAGTTGGGATCGTGGTTCATTGTTTAGCTAGCTAGCTACCTGCAGATTCATGCAGGGTAGTAACGTTATGAGTTGAGATCATGGTTCATTGTTTAGCTAGCTAGCTACCTGCAGATTCATGCAGGGTAGTAACGTTATGAGTTGAGATCATGGTTCATTGTTTAGCTAGCTAGCTACCTGCAGATTCATGCAGGGTAGTAACGTTATGAGTTGAGATCATGGTTCATTGTTTAGCTAGCTAGCTACCTGCAGATTCATGCAGGGTAGTAACGTTATGAGTTGAGATCGTGGTTCATTGTTTAGCTAGCTAGCTACCTGCAGATTCATGCAGGGTAGTAACGTTATGAGTTGAGATCGTGGTTCATTGTTTAGCTAGCTAGCTACCTGCAGATTCATGCAGGGTAGTAACGTTATGAGTTGGGATCGTGGTTCATTGTTTAGCTAGCTAGCTATCTACGTGTCGAAACACAAAAGACTCCACAACGTAAGTAACCATTTCAATAGAATGTTCATGATGTCACTGCGACAACTGTCGATAGACGTAGCTGGTAAATTCGCTCTGGATATCTACTCTGATTTCAGAGAGCTTCGTCTGTGTGCCAAAGCTCAGAATAACTGATCGAATTTACAAACACCGATGAATATTGCCGGTGTCAGTAAACGTTGGCTAAAAAGCGTAATTCAATTGTTGCCAGCAGAACAGTTGCAGTCTCCACTTTGGATAACATGAAAACAGCCTAACCAGCTCTGCTAGGGCGAGTAAAATGGTCAGAGTGAGGTGTTCGCTCAATTGTACTGGAAGTAGCTAGCAAGCTAGCCAACATTAACCAGTTAGCTTGGGTGCATGACTGTCGTTGTGAGGTCAGAACAACCCTACTCCTCGGCCAGAGCGTCCAGTGTGCGCTCTGAATGCTCCGAGAGGGAAAACGCTCTGAATGTACAAACTGACAATCTGACAACGCTCTGAGTTTACAAACGGACAATCTGACAACACACTGAGTTTACAAACGGACAATCTGACAACACACTGAGTTTACAAACGGACAATCTGACAACACTCTGAGTGTACAAACTGACAACACACTGAGTTTACAAACGGACAATCTGACAACACTCTGAGTTTACAAACTGACAACACACTGAGTTTACAAATGGACAATCTGACAACACACTGAGTTTACAAACGGACAATCTGACAACACTCTGAGTTTACAAACGGACAATCTGACAACACACTGAGTTTACAAACTGACAACACACTGAGTTTACAAACGGACAATCTGACAACACACTGAGTTTACAAACGGACAATCTGACAACACACTGAGTTTACAAACGGACAATCTGACAACACTCTGAGTTTACAAACGGACAATCTGACAACACTCTGAGTTTACAAACGGACAATCTGACAACACTCTGAGTTTACAAACGGACAATCTGACAACACGCTGAGTTTACAAACGGACAATCTGACAACACACTGAGTTTACAAACGGACAATCTGACAACACACTGAGTTTACAAACGGACAATCTGACAACACACTGAGTTTACAAACGGACAATCTGACAACACACTGAGTTTACAAACGGACAATCTGACAACACACTGAGTTTACAAACGGACAATCTGACAACACTCTGAGTTTACAAACTGACAACACACTGAGTTTACAAACGGACAATCTGACAACACTCTGAGTTTACAAACGGACAATCTGACAACACTCTGAGTTTACAAACGGACAATCTGACAACACACTGAGTTTACAAACTGACAATCTGACAACACACTGAGTTTACAAACGGACAATCTGACAACACTCTGAGTTTACAAACTGACAACACACTGAGTTTACAAACGGACAATCTGACAATGCACTGAGTTTACAAACGGACAATCTGATAATGCTCTGAGTTTACAAACGGACAATCTGACAACACACTGAGTTTACAAACGGACAATCTGACAACACTCTGAGTTTACAAACGGACAATCTGACAACACTCTGAGTTTACAAAACAACACACTGAGTTTACACAATCTGACAACACACTGAGTTTACAAACGGACAATCTGACAACACTCCGAGTTTACAAACTGACAACACACTGAGTTTACAAACGGACAATCTGACAACACACTGAGTTTACAAACGGACAATCTGACAACACTCTGAGTTTACAAACTGACAACACACTGAGTTTACAAACGGACAATCTGATAATGCTCTGAGTTTACAAACGGACAATCTGACAACACACTGAGTTTACAAACGGACAATCTGATAATGCTCTGAGTTTACAAACGGACAATCTGACAAAGCACTGAGTTTACAAATGCCCAGAGCACACTCTGGCACTCCAGATTAAATTTACACCCATAGTATAAACCAGCCTTTAGTCTTGTTTATTAATACATGGCCTCACATTTGAATCCTTAAAGAGATGGGCGGAGCTAAGGCTTAAGAGGGTGTGAACGATGCTGAATGGGGGTGGAGACAAAGAAGATCTCTCCAGTAGGTGAACCAAAACATTCACAGGTCATTTTCTCAAAAGTGAGATTAAGAGTTCATCAACTTTCAAAGCAGAATTACTTTCCCAATGTTCCTCAACCTCAGTGTATGATATTATCAGGAATCAAGTGCAGGCCGTGTGAAGTGACAATGTGAAGCACAAAGACAGGTGAAACAGACCAGGGCGTGACACATATTCCATTTTATAGCTCTGAGTCTCTACTTCTATCCAAAGTTTAAAAAAATTGAAACACAATTTCAAATGTTGCTCCATAAGACCAAATCAAGCCGGTCGGTCATGTATGACTGTCCTTGTCTATCAGTGTATCAGTGTTTTGTGACTTATCGTGTTTCATGTTTTTTGTGGACCCCAGGAAGAGTAGCTGCTGCTTCTGAAAAAGCTAATGGTGATGATAAAAACGAATAAATAATGTCAGCCTAAGGCCTAAGGCGGAGGTTTACGATGGCTGAATATATTGCAGAAAATTCACACCGATCCTGGACAGTTAAAGAGTAACACAGGCTTGGTTGGGTAGGGACTCTGTTGGGAAAGAAAGCAGGCTTGGTTGGGTAGGGACTCTGTTGGGAAAGAAAGCAGGCTTGGTTGGGTAGGGACTCTGTTGGGAAAGAAAGCAGGCTTGGTTGGGTAGGGACTCTGTTGGGAAAGAAAGCAGGCTTGGTTGGGTAGGGACTCTGTTGGGAAAGAAAGCAGGCTTGGTTGGGTAGGGACTCTGTTGGGAAAGAAAGCAGGCTTGGTTGGGTAGGGACTCTGTTGGGAAAGAAAGCAGGCTTGGTTGGGTAGGGACTCTGTTGGGAAAGAAAGCAGGCTTGGTTGGGTAGGGACTCTGTTGGGAAATAAAGCAGGCTTGGGCCCTGGGTCCATACCAGACCCTAACACTCAGTCTTTCCCATACACTACACAGGACGGGCCCTGGGTCCTTACCAGACCCTAACGCTCAGTCTTTCCCATACACTACACAGGACGGGCCCTGGGTCCTTACCAGACCCTAACGCTCCACAGGATGCAGGGAGCAGAGGAGAGGTTGGCACATTCCCATATTCTCACTATCCCATTATTCGTGTGGGCTGATGACTATGTGAGAAGCTCAATGGTTAAAATTCATAGCTGATCACCGAAGCGCTTTCCTGGAATTTGGTGCAGTATGACTTTAATAGTTATAATTACATTTTTATTTCTAAATATAGTGATGATCCTAACTTACAAATATGTTTATTTTTATTTTTTATTTCACCTTTATTTAACCAGGTAGGCTAGTTGAGAACAAGTTCTCATTTACAACTGCGACCTGGCCAAGATAAAGCAAAGCAGTTTGACACATACAACAACACAGAGTTACACATGGAGTAAACAATAAACAAGTCAATAACACAGTAGAAAAAAAGAGAGTCTATATACATTGTGTGCAAAAGGCATGAGGAGGTAGGCGAATAATTACAATTTAGCAGATTAACACTGGAGTGATAAATGATCAGATGGTCATGTGCAGGTAGAGATACTGGTGTGCAAAAGAGCAGAAAAGTAAATAAATAAAAACAGTATGGGGATGAGGTAGGTGAAAATTGGGTGGGCTATTTACCGATGGCCTATGTACAATAGATGTTACGTCGCTGTTACAGATGCTGACGTCATCTAAGGAGAGTCCTTTCCAATGAATCCCATTTCAAGACTGAATCCTTACCCGTCTGTATTTGTCTTGAGGTGGTACTCTGGCGTCCCCCTGCCTCCGTCACCATGGTGATGTTATACACGCGCCCTGGCACCAGGTCGGTGACAGTGTAGTCTTTAGCGGTGCTCTCCAGAGTCAGGTTCCTCACCACACCCACTCGGTCGGTGAGCAGTAGCCTGAAGCGCTCAGTCCTCCCTGGGCCAGGCTGCCAGGAAACACCCAGGCTGTCTGATGTCCCAGACACCTGTAGGCCACTGACTGTCGATGGACCTGAGCGATAGAATGGGCTGTCAGTGACTGAAACAAGATACCATCCATCAAGCTAAGATTAAACAAAAGTCAAGTTGGCAATTCACTTATAAAGGTACATGTTTTGATATTCAAGCAAACACGTTTTTCAACTAAACTCAGCAAAAAAAAAGTCCTCTCACTGTCAACTGCGCAACTATTTTCAGTAAACTTAACATGTGTAAATATATGTATGAACATAACAAGATTCAACAACTGAGACATTAACTATACAAGTTCCACAGACATGTGACTAGCAGAAATGTAATAATGTGTCCCTGAACAAAGGGGGGTTCAAAATCAAAAGTAACAGTCAGTATCTGGTGTGGCCACCAGCTGCATTAAGTACTGCAGTGCATCTCCTCCTCATAGACTGCACCAGATTTGCCCGTTCTTGCTGTGAGATGTTACCCCACTCTTCCACCAAGGCACCTGCAAGTTCCCGGACATTTCTGGGGGGAATGGCCCTAGCCCTCACCCTCTGATCCAACAGGACCCCACAACAGGACCCAGACGTGCTCAATGGGATTGAGATCCGGGCTCTACGCTGGCCATGGCAGAACACCGACATTCCTGTCTTGCAGGAAATCACGCTCAGAATGAGCAGTCTGGCTGGTGGCATTGTCATGCTGGAGGGTCATGTCAGCATGAGCCTGCAGGAAGGGTACCACATGAGGAAGGAGGATGTCTTCCCTGTAACGCACAGCGTTGAGATTGCCTGCAATGACAACAAGCTCAGTCCGATGATGATGTGACACACCGCCCCAGACCATGACGGACCCTTCACCTCCAAACCGATCCCGCTCCAGAGTACAGGCCTCTGTGTAACGCTCATTCCTTCAACGATAAACGCGAATCTGACCATCACCCTTGGTGAGACAAATCCGCGACTCGTCAGTGAAGAGCACTTTTTGCCAGTCCTGTCTGGTCCAGCGACGGTGGGTTTGTGCCCATAGGCGACGATGTTGCAGGTGATGTCTGATGTTACAACAGGCCTACAAGCCCTCAGTACAGCCTCTTCAGCCTATTGCGGATAGTCTGAGCACTGATGGAGGGATTGCACGTTCCTGGTGTAACTCGGGCAGTTGTTGTTGCCATCCTCTACCTGTCCCACATGTGTGATGTTCGGATGTACCGATCCTGTGCAGGTGTTGTTACACGTGGTCTGCCAGTGCGAGGACGATCAGCTGTCCGTCCTGTCTCCCTGTAGCGCTGTCTTAGGCGTCTGACAGTACGGACATTGCAGTTTATTGCCCTGTCCACATCTGCAGTCTTCATGCCTCCTTGCAGCATGCCTAAGGCACGTTCACGCAGATGAGCAGGGATCCTGCGCATCTTTCTTTTCGTGTTTTTCAGAGTCAGTAGAAAGGCCTCTTTAGTGTCCTAAGTTTTCATAATTGTGATCTTAATTGCCCACCGTCTGTAAGCTGTTAGTGTCTTAACGACCGTTCCACAGGTACATGTTCATGAATTGTTTATGGTTCATTGAACAAACATGGAAAATGGTGTTAAAACCCTTTACAATGAAGATCTGTGAAGTTATTTGGATTTTTACGAATTATCTTTGAAAGAGAGGGTCCTGATTAAGGGACGTTTCTTTTTTTGCTGAGTTTATATTGCCAAATCTGATCCAAAAGCAGTCACAATGTCAGGGCGGGATCACTGTCATAACAATGGCTACATACTGTAACAGACAAGTTAGATGGCCAAAATAATAACTGTTAGACAACATCATCACCAGAGGAGTGGTGCAGAACTACACAGAGAACTATATAGTAGGTCAGGGGAATGACAGGTCAAGGGAATGACAGGTCAGGGGAATGACAGGTCAGGGGAATGACAGGTCAGGGGGAATGACAGGTCAGGGGAATGACAGGTCAGGGGAATGACAGGTCAGGACAGGTCAGGGGGAATGACCTGTCAGGGAATGACAGGTCAGGGGAATGACAGGTCAGGGGAATGACAGGTCAGGGGAATGACAGGTCAGGGGAATGACTGGTCAGGGGAATGACAGGTCAGGGGAATGACAGGTCAGGGGAATGACTGTCAGGGGAATGACTGGTCAGGGGAAACAGGTCAGGGGGAATGACAGGTCAGGGGGAATGACTGGTCAGGGGAATGAAAGGTCAGGGGAATGACAGGCCAGGGGAATGAAGGGCCAGGGGAATGACAGGTCAGGGGAATGACTGGTCAGGGGAATGACTGGTCAGGGGAATGACAGGTCAGGGGAATGACAGGTCAGGGGAATGACTGGTCAGGGGAATGACAGGTCAGGGGAATGACAGGTCAGGGGAATGACAGGTCAGGGGAATGACTGGTCAGGGAATGACAGGTCAGGGGGAATGACTGGTCAGGGGAATGACAGGTCAGGGGAATGACAGGTCAGGGGAATGACAGGTCAGGGGAATGACTGGTCAGGGGAATGACCGGGGAATGACAGGTCAGGGGAATGACAGGTCAGGGGAATGACAGGTCAGGGGAATGACAGGTCAGGGGAATGACTGGTCAGGGGAATGACAGGTCAGGGGAATGACAGGTCAGGGGGAATGACTGGTCAGGGGAATGACTGGTCAGGGGAATGACAGGTCAGGGGAATGACAGGTCAGGGGAATGACAGGTCAGGGGAATGACTGGTCAGGGGAATGACAGGTCAGGGGAATGACAGGTCAGGGGAATGACCGGTCAGGGGAATGACAGGTCAGGGGAATGACAGGTCAGGGGAATGACAGGTCAGGGGAATGACAGGTCAGGGGAATGACAGGTCAGGGGAATGACCGGTTAGGGGAATGACAGGTCAGGGGAATGACAGGTCAGGGGAATGACTGATGAACATCACTGTTACACAATGTTTCATTAGGAGAGGAATGACAGCAGGCAGATCTTCACAGAAAGTAGACAGAGCTGCAGGTCTTTACTCTCTGAGAGGAATGACTGGGACTGTTACACTATGTCTCATCAGAGGTGTGGTGGTCATTTAAACTACACAGAGACCGATGACATTACTGTTACACCGTGTTTCATCAGTCAGAGGTGTTGTGCCAGGACAGAACAGAACAACACAGCACTTCATAGAACTATGACCAGAACAGACCAGTAGAGACACTCTGAGAACAGACCAGTAGAGAGAATCTGAGAACAGACCAGTAGAGAGACTCTGAGAACAGACCAGTAGAGAGACTCTGAGAACAGACCAGTAGAGAGACTCTGAGAACAGACCAGTAGAGAGACTCTGAGAACAGACCTGAGAACAGACCAGACTCTGAGAACAGACCAGCACTCTGAGAACAGACCAGTAGAGAGAATCTGAGAACAGACCAGTAGAGAGACTCTGAGAACAGACCAGTAGAGAGAATCTGAGAACAGACCAGTAGAACAGAGACTCTGAGAACAGACCAGTACTCTGAGAACAGACCACTCTGAGAACAGACCAGTAGAGAGACTCTGAGAACAGACCAGTAGAGAGACTGAGAACAGACCAGTAGAGAGACTCTGAGAACAGACCAGTAGAGACACTCTGAGAACAGACCAGTAGAGAGACTCTGAGAACAGACCAGTAGAGAGACTCTGAGAACAGACCAGTAGAGAGACTCTGAGAACAGACCAGTAGAGAGACTCTGAGAACAGACCAGTAGAGAGACTCTGAGAACAGACCAGTAGAGAGACTCTGAGAACAGACCAGTAGAGACACTCTGAGAACAGACCAGTAGAGAGACTCTGAGAACAGACCAGTGAGAACAGACCAGTAGAGAGACTCTGAGAACAGACCAGTAGAGACTCTGAGAACAGACCAGTAGAGAGACTCTGAGAACAGACCAGTAGAGACACTCTGAGAACAGACCAGTAGAGAGACTCTGAGAACAGACCAGTAGAGAGAACTCTGAGAATAGACCAGTAGAGAGACTCTGAGAACAGACCAGTAGAGACTCTGAGAACAGACCAGTAGAGAGACTCTGAGAACAGACCAGTAGAGAGACTCTGAGAACAGACCAGTAGAGAGACTCTGAGAACAGACCAGTAGAGAGACTCTGAGAACAGACCAGTAGAGAGACTCTGAGAACAGACCAGTAGAGAGACTCTGAGAACAGACCAGTAGAGAGACTCTGAGAACAGACCAGTAGAGACTCTGAGAACAGACCAGTAGAGACTCTGAGAACAGACCAGTAGAGAGACTGAGAACAGACCAGTAGAGAGACTCTGAGAACAGACCAGTAGAGAGACTGAGAACAGACCAGTAGAGACTCTGAGAACAGACCAGTAGAGAGACTGAGAACAGACCAGTAGAGACTCTGAGAACAGACCAGTAGAGAGACTGAGAACAGACCAGTAGAGAGACTGAGAACAGACCAGTAGAGACTCTGAGAACAGACCAGTAGAGACTCTGAGAACAGACCAGTAGAGAGGTGCGTGGTGGAGATGGCGGAAGCAGATAGGATTGTTTCATGGCTGTTTAAAGTTCTCTGGCCACGGCTTCAGCCCCGGTCAGACCCCGAGCCCCCGCTAGCCCGCTGGGAGGGGATGATGGGAAGCGAGAGAGGAGAAAAAGGGGACCTTTTAGATGGGTGGGGAGGGGGGCAGGAGGCGAGCCCTGACTCCCTATTCCAGGCAGGCAGGCGCCCATTTGGGTGGGTACAGTGGTGCGTTAACGAGCCTCTCCTGTGGTGGTACTGACAGAATAGAACAATGACATTCTGGAATGCCAGAATATCATTGTATTTTGTAGGACGTATTAACATGGCATAGAGCAACCCCCTTTTGTGGCTGATTTCACAGACAATGAACCTAGACTTTTTAATGTCTACAGTCACATTGGAATGACAAGAATGCATTCATTTATTTTCTTCTAATTAGTTGTGATGTTAGTATGACACCTCTAGCCATGGATGATCTAAATGCCACTGTGTTATCTACACGTTTTATGTGTTAAAATAGCTCTAGATAAGAAGTGATAGTCCAGCATTGTGCCCAGAAAGGGGCGGAGTTTAGTATGAGGTACAACGCATTCAGAAAGTATCCAGACCGCTTGACTTTTTCTAAATGATCTGTTACGTTACAGCCTCATCAATCTACACACAATACCCCATAATGACAAAGCAAAAACAGGTTGTCACAAAATGTCTGCAAATTTATTTTAAAGAAATCAAAGGAAATTATCAAATTTACATAAGTTTTCAGACCCTTTACTCAGTACTTTGTTGAAGCACCGTTGACAGTGATTACAGCCTCGACTCTTCTTGGGTAGGACGCTACAAGTTTTGCACATCTGTGTTTGGGGAGTTTCTCCCATTCTTTAAGCTCTGTCAGGTTGGATGGGGAGCGTCGCTGCACAGCTATTTTCAGGTCTCTCCAGAGATGTTCAATCAGGTTCAAGTCCGGGCTCTGGCTGGGCCACTCAAGGACATTCAGAGACTCCTGTGTTGTCTTGGCTGTGTGCTTAGGGTCATTGTCCTGTTGGAAGGTGAAGCTTCGCCCCAGTCTGAGGTCCTGAGCGCTCTGGAGCAGGTTTTCATCAAGGATCTCTCTGTACTTTGCTCCATTCATCTTTCCCTTGATCCTGACTAGTCTCCTAGTCTCTGCCGCTGAAAAACATCCCCACACCAGGATGCTGCCACCACCATTATTCACCGTAGGGATGGTGCCTGGTTTCCTCCAGATGTGACGCTTGGCATTCAAGCCAAGAAGTTCAAACTTGGTTTCATCAGAGCAGAAGATCTTGTTTCTCATGGTCTGAGAGTCCTTTAGGTGCCTTTGGCAAACTCCAAGCAGGCTGTCATGTGCCTTTTACTGAGGAGTGGCTTCCGTCTGGTCACTCTACCATAAAGGCCTGATTGGTGGAGTGCTGCAGAGATGGTTGCCCTTCTGGAAGGTTCTGTGGTTCCCATCTCCACAGAGGAACTCGGAAGGTCTGTCAGAGGGACATCGGGTTCTTGGTCACCTCCCTGACCAAGGGCCTTCTCCCCCAAATGCTGTTTGGCCGGGGGCCAGCTCTCGGAAGAGTCTAGGTGGATCCATATGTCTTCCATTTAAGAATGATGGAGGCCACTGTGTTCTTGGGGATCTTCAATGATTCAGAAATATTTTGGTACCCTTCCCCAGATCTGTGGCTCGACACAATCCTGTCTTGAGCTCTATTGACAATTCCTTTGACCTCATGGCTTGGTTATTGCTCTGACATGCACTGACAACTGTAACCTATATAGACAGATGTGTCCCTTTCCAAATCATGTCCAATCAATTGAATTTACCACTGGACTCCAATCAAGTCATAGAAACTTCTGAAGGATGATCATGGAAACAGGATGCACCTGAGCTCTATTTCGAGTCTCATAGCAAAGTATCTTTCTGTTTTTTATTTTTAATACATTTGTTAAAATATCTAAAAACCTGTTTTCACTTTGTCATTATGGGGGTATTGTGATGTCATTAAGGGCTGTTGTGATGTCTTTATGGGGTATTGTGATGTCATTATGGGGTATTGTGACGTCATTATGGGGTATTGTGATGTGATTATGGGGTATTGTGATGTCATTATGGGGCATTGTGATGTCATTATGGGGTATTGCGATGCCATTATAGGGTATTGGGATGTCCTTATGGGGTGTTGTGTGTAGATTGATGATTACAGTTTTTTTGATTGATTTTAGAATAAGGCTGTAATGTAACAAAATGTGCAAAAAGTCAAGGGCTCTGAATATTTTCGAATGCACTGTATGACTAGAGTCTGTTGAATGTCTCAGTATGATCAGATTAGAGTCTGTTAAAGGTCTCAGTGTGATGTACGACCAGACTAGAGTCTGTTAAAGGTCTCAGTGTGATGTATGACCAGACTAGAGTCTGTTAAAGGTCTCAGTGTGATGTATGACCAGACTAGAGTCTGTTAAAGGTCTCAGTGTGATGTTTGACCAGACTAGAGTCTGTTAAAGGTCTCAGTGTGATGTATGACCAGACTAGAGTCTGTTAAAGGTCTCAGTGTGATGTATGACCAGACTAGAGTCTGTTAAAGGTCTCAGTGTGATGTATGACCAGACTAGAGTCTGTTAAAGGTCTCAGTGTGATGTATGACCAGACTAGAGTCTGTTAAAGGTCTCAGTGTGATGTATGACCAGACTAGAGTCTGTTAAAGGTCTCAGTGTGATGTATGACCAGACTAGAGTCTGTTAAAGGTCTCAGTGTGATGTATGACCAGACTAGAGTCTGTTAAAGGTCTCAGTGTGATGTATGACCAGACTAGAGTCTGTTAAAGGTCTCAGTGTGATGTATGACCAGACTAGAGTCTGTTAAAGGTCTCAGTGTGATGTATGACCAGACTAGAGTCTGTTAAAGGTCTCAGTGTGATGTATGACCAGACTAGAGTCTGTTAAAGGTCTCAGTGTGATGTATGACCAGACTAGAGTCTGTTAAAGGTCTCAGTGTGATGTATGACCAGACTAGAGTCTGTTAAAGGTCTCAGTGTGATGTATGACCAGACTAGAGTCTGTTAAAGGTCTCAGTGTGATGTATGACCAGACTAGAGTCTGTTAAAGGTCTCAGTGTGATGTATGACCAGACTAGAGTCTGTTAAAGGTCTCAGTGTGATGTATGACCAGACTAGAGTCTGTTAAAGGTCTCAGTGTGATGTATGACCAGACTAGAGTCTGTTAAAGGTCTCAGTGTGATGATGACCAGACTAGAGTCTGTTAAAGGTCTCAGTGTGATGTATGACCAGACTAGAGTCTGTTAAAGTATGACCAGACTAGAGTCTGTTAAAGGTCTCAGTGTGATGGGTCTCAGTGTGATGTATGACCAGACTAGAGTCTGTTAAAGGTCTCAGTGTGATGTATGACCAGACTAGAGTCTGTTAAAGGTCTCAGTGTGATGTTTGACCAGACTAGAGTCTGTTAAAGGGGACAGTGTGATGTATGACCAGACTAGAGTCTGTTAAAGGTCTCAGTGTGATGTTTGATCAGACTAGAGTCTGTTAAAGGGGACAGTGTGATGTATGACCAGACTAGAGTCTGTTAAAGGTCTCAGTGTGATGTATGACCAGACTAGAGTCTGTTAAAGGGACAGTGTGATGTATGACCAGACTAGAGTCTGTTAAAGGTCTCAGTGTGATGTATGACCAGACTAGAGTCTGTTAAAGGGGACAGTGTGATGTATGACCAGACTAGAGTCTGTTAAAGGTCTCAGTGTGATGTATGACCAGACTAGAGTCTGTTAAAGGGGACAGTGTGATGTATGACCAGACTAGAGTCTGTTAAAGGGGACAGTGTGATGTATGACCAGACTAGAGTCTGTTAAAGGGACAGTGTGATGTATGACCAGACTAGAGTCTGTTAAAGGGGACAGTGTGATGTATGACCAGACTAGAGTCTGTTAAAGGGGACAGTGTGATGTACGACCAGACTAGAGTCTGTTAAAGGGGACAGTGTGATGTATGACCAGACTAGAGTCTGTTAAAGGTCTCAGTGTGATGTATGATCAGACTAGAGTCTGTTAAAGGGGACAGTGTGATGTACGACCAGACTAGAGTCTGTTAAAGGTCTCAGTGTGATGTATGATCAGACTAGAGTCTGTTAAAGGTCTCAGTGTGATGTATGACCAGACTAGAGTCTGTTAAAGGTCTCAGTGTGATGTATGATCAGACTAGAGTCTGTTAAAGGGGACAGTGTGATGTACGACCAGACTAGAGTCTGTTAAAGGTCTCAGTGTGATGTGTGACCAGACTAGAGTCTGTTAAAGGGGACAGTGTGATGTATGACCAGACTAGAGTCTGTTAAAGGGGACAGTGTGATGTACGACCAGACTAGAGTCTGTTAAAGGTCTCAGTGTGATGTATGATCAGACTAGAGTCTGTTAAAGGTCTCAGTGTGATGTATGACCAGACTAGAGTCTGTTAAAGGGGACAGTGTGATGTATGACCAGACTAGAGTCTGTTAAAGGTCTCAGTGTGATGTACGACCAGACTAGAGTCTGTTAAAGGGGACAGTGTGATGTACGACCAGACTAGAGTCTGTTAAATGTCTCAGTGTGATGTGTGACCAGACTAGAGTCTGTTAAAGGGGACAGTGTGATGTATGACCAGACTAGAGTCTGTTAAAGGGGACAGTGTGATGTATGACCAGACTAGAGTCTGTTAAAGGTCTCAGTGTGATGTATGACCAGACTAGAGTCTGTTAAAGGGGACAGTGTGATGTACGACCAGACTAGAGTCTGTTAAAGGTCTCATTGTGATGTTTGATCAGACTAGAGTCTGTTAAAGGGGACAGTGTGATGTACGACCAGACTAGAGTCTGTTAAAGGGGACAGTGTGATGTATGACCAGACTAGAGTCTGTTAAAGGGGACAGTGTGATGTATGACCAGACTAGAGTCTGTTAAAGGGACAGTGTGATGTATGACCAGACTAGAGTCTGTTAAAGGTCTCAGTGTGATGTATGACCAGACTAGAGTCAGTTAAAGGGGACAGTGTGATGTATGACCAGACTAGGGTCTGTTAAAGGTCTCAGTGTGATGTATAACCAGACTAGAGTCAGTTAAAGGGGACAGTGTGATGTACGACCAGACTAGAGTCTGTTAAAGGGGACAGTGTGATGTACGACCAGACTAGAGTCAGTTAAAGGGGACAGTGTGATGTACGACCAGACTAGAGTCTGTTAAAGGTCTCAGTGTGATGTATGACCAGACTAGAGTCTGTTAAAGGTCTCAGTGTGATGTATGACCAGACTAGAGTCTGTTAAAGGGGACAGTGTGATGTACGACCAGACTAGAGTCTGTTAAAGGACAGTGTGATGTATGACCAGACTAGAGTCTGTTAAAGGGGACAGTGTGATGTACGACCAGACTAGAGTCTGTTAAAGGTCTCAGTGTGATGTATGATCAGACTAGAGTCTGTTAAAGGGGAAAGTGTGATGTACGACCAGACTAGAGTCTGTTAAAGGTCTCAGTGTGATGTATGACCAGACTAGAGTCTGTTAAAGGGGACAGTGTGATGTATGACCAGACTAGAGTCTGTTAAAGGGGACAGTGTGATGTATGACCAGACTAGAGTCTGTTAAAGGGGACAGTGTGATGTATGACCAGACTAGAGTCTGTTAAAGGGGACAGTGTGATGTACGACCAGACTAGAGTCTGTTAAAGGGGACAGTGTGATGTATGACCAGACTAGAGTCTGTTAAAGGGGACAGTGTGATGTATGACCAGACTAGAGTCTGTTAAAGGGGACAGTGTGATGTGTGACCAGACTAGAGTCAGTTAAAGGGGACAGTGTGATGTACGACCAGACTAGAGTCTGTTAAAGGGGACAGTGTGATGTATGACCAGACTAGAGTCTGTTAAAGGGGACAGTGTGATGTATGACCAGACTAGAGTCTGTTAAAGGGACAGTGTGATGTACGACCAGACTAGAGTCTGTTAAAGGGGACAGTGTGATGTACGACCAGACTAGAGTCTGTTAAAGGGGACAGTGTGATGTATGACCAGACTAGAGTCTGTTAAAGGTCTCAGTGTGATGTATGATCAGACTAGAGTCTGTTAAAGGTCTCAGTGTGATGTATGACCAGACTAGAGTCTGTTAAAGGTCTCAGTGTGATGTGTGACCAGACTAGAGTCTGTTAAAGGGGACAGTGTGATGTATGACCAGACTAGAGTCTGTTAAAGGTCTCAGTGTGATGTATGATCAGACTAGAGTCTGTTAAAGGGGACAGTGTGATGTACGACCAGACTAGAGTCTGTTAAAGGTCTCAGTGTGATGTATGATCAGACTAGAGTCTGTTAAAGGGGACAGTGTGATGTACGACCAGACTAGAGTCTGTTAAAGGTCTCAGTGTGATGTATGACCAGACTAGAGTCTGTTAAAGGTCTCAGTGTGATGTATGACCAGACTAGAGTCTGTTAAAGGTCTCAGTGTGATGTATGATCAGACTAGAGTCTGTTAAAGGGGACAGTGTGATGTACGACCAGACTAGAGTCTGTTAAAGGTCTCAGTGTGATGTGTGACCAGACTAGAGTCTGTTAAAGGGGACAGTGTGATGTATGACCAGACTAGAGTCTGTTAAAGGGGACAGTGTGATGTATGACCAGACTAGAGTCTGTTAAAGGTCTCAGTGTGATGTATGACCAGACTAGAGTCTGTTAAAGGTCTCAGTGTGATGTATGACCAGACTAGAGTCTGTTAAAGGGGACAGTGTGATGTACGACCAGACTAGAGTCTGTTAAAGGGGACAGTGTGATGTATGACCAGACTAGAGTCTGTTAAAGGTCTCAGTGTGATGTATAACCAGACTAGAGTCAGTTAAAGGGGACAGTGTGATGTACGACCAGACTAGAGTCAGTTAAAAGGGACAGTGTGATGTATGACCAGACTAGAGTCTGTTAAAGGTCTCAGTGTGATGTATGACCAGACTAGAGTCTGTTAAAGGGGACAGTGTGATGTATGACCAGACTAGAGTCTGTTAAAGGTCTCATTGTGATGTTTGATCAGACTAGAGTCTGTTAAAGGGGACAGTGTGATGTACGACCAGACTAGAGTCTGTTAAAGGGGACAGTGTGATGTATGACCAGACTAGAGTCTGTTAAAGGGGACAGTGTGATGTACGACCAGACTAGAGTCTGTTAAAGGTCTCAGTGTGATGTATGACCAGACTAGAGTCTGTTAAAGGGGACAGTGTGATGTATGACCAGACTAGAGTCTGTTAAAGGTCTCAGTGTGATGTATGATCAGACTAGAGTCTGTTAAAGGGGACAGTGTGATGTATGACCAGACTAGAGTCTGTTAAAGGGGACAGTGTGATGTACGACCAGACTAGAGTCTGTTAAAGGGGACAGTGTGATGTATGACCAGACTAGAGTCTGTTAAAGGGGACAGTGTGATGTATGACCAGACTAGAGTCTGTTAAAGGTCTCAGTGTGATGTATGACCAGACTAGAGTCTGTTAAAGGGGACAGTGTGATGTATGACCAGACTAGAGTCTGTTAAAGGTCTCAGTGTGATGTATGATCAGACTAGAGTCTGTTAAAGGGGACAGTGTGATGTATGACCAGACTAGAGTCTGTTAAAGGTCTCAGTGTGATGTATGATCAGACTAGAGTCTGTTAAAGGGGAAAGTGTGATGTACGACCAGACTAGAGTCTGTTAAAGGTCTCAGTGTGATGTATGACCAGACTAGAGTCTGTTAAAGGTCTCAGTGTGATGTATGACCAGACTAGAGTCTGTTAAAGGACAGTGTGATGTATGACCAGACTAGAGTCTGTTAAAGGTCTCAGTGTGATGTATGACCAGACTAGAGTCTGTTAAAGGGGACAGTGTGATGTATGACCAGACTAGAGTCTGTTAAAGGTCTCAGTGTGATGTATGACCAGACTAGAGTCTGTTAAAGGGGACAGTGTGATGTATGACCAGACTAGAGTCTGTTAAAGGTCTCAGTGTGATGTGACCAGACTAGAGTCTGTTAAAGGGACAGTGTGATGTGACCAGACTAGAGTCTGTTAAAGGGACAGTGTGATGTATGACCAGACTAGAGTCTGTTAAAGGGACAGTGTGATGTATGACCAGACTAGAGTCTGTTAAAGGGGACAGTGTGATGTATGACCAGACTAGAGTCTGTTAAAGGGGACAGTGTGATGTATGACCAGACTAGAGTCTGTTAAAGGGGACAGTGTGATGTATGACCAGACTAGAGTCTGTTAAAGGGGACAGTGTGATGTATGACCAGACTAGAGTCTGTTAAAGGGGACAGTGTGATGTATGACCAGACTAGAGTCTGTTAAAGGGGACAGTGTGATGTATGACCAGACTAGAGTCTGTTAAAGGGGACAGTGTGATGTATGACCAGACTAGAGTCTGTTAAAGGGACAGTGTGATGTACGACCAGACTAGAGTCTGTTAAAGGGGACAGTGTGATGTATGACCAGACTAGAGTCTGTTAAAGGTCTCAGTGTGATGTATGACCAGACTAGAGTCTGTTAAAGGTCTCAGTGTGATGTATGACCAGACTAGAGTCTGTTAAAGGTCTCAGTGTGATGTATGACCAGACTAGAGTCTGTTAAAGACTAGTCTGTGATGTGACCAGACTAGAGTCTGTTAAAGGGGACAGTGTGATGTGTGACCAGACTAGAGTCTGTTAAAGGTCTCAGTGTGATGTATGACCAGACTAGAGTCTGTTAAAGGTCTCAGTGTGATGTATGACCAGACTAGAGTCTGTTAAAGGTCTCAGTGTGATGTATGATGATCAGACTAGAGTCTGTTAAAGGGGACAGTGTGATGTATGACCAGACTAGAGTCTGTTAAAGGGGACAGTGTGATGTATGACCAGACTAGAGTCTGTTAAAGGTCTCAGTGTGATGTATGACCAGACTAGAGTCTGTTAAAGGTCTCAGTGTGATGTATGACCAGACTAGAGTCTGTTAAAGGGGACAGTGTGATGTATGACCAGACTAGAGTCTGTTAAAGGTCTCAGTGTGATGTATGACCAGACTAGAGTCTGTTAAAGGGACAGTGTGATGTATGACCAGACTAGAGTCTGTTAAAGGGACAGTGTGATGTATGACCAGACTAGAGTCTGTTAAAGGTCTCAGTGTGATGTATGACCAGACTAGAGTCTGTTAAAGGTCTCAGTGTGATGTATGACCAGACTAGAGTCTGTTAAAGGGGTCTCAGTGTGATGTATGACCAGACTAGAGTCTGTTAAAGGGGACAGTGTGATGTATGACCAGACTAGAGTCTGTTAAAGGTCTCAGTGTGATGTATGACCAGACTAGAGTCTGTTAAAGGGACAGTGTGATGTATGACCAGACTAGAGTCTGTTAAAGGTCTCAGTGTGATGTATGACCAGACTAGAGTCTGTTAAAGGTCTCAGTATGACCAGATTAGAGTCTGTTAAAGGTCTCAGTGTGATGTATGACCAGACTAGAG
Organism: Oncorhynchus keta; assembly: GCF_023373465.1. Classification (NCBI taxonomy): domain Eukaryota; kingdom Metazoa; phylum Chordata; class Actinopteri; order Salmoniformes; family Salmonidae; genus Oncorhynchus; species Oncorhynchus keta. The sequence goes on from NW_026290834.1 coordinate 227,063, forward strand.
TCTGTTAAAGGTCTCAGTGTGATGTACGACCAGACTAGAGTCAGTTAAAGGGGACAGTGTGATGTACGACCAGACTAGAGTCTGTTAAAGGTCTCAGTGTGATGTATGACCAGACTAGAGTCTGTTAAAGGTCTCAGTGTGATGTATGACCAGACTAGAGTCTGTTAAAGGTCTCAGTGTGATGTATGACCAGACTAGAGTCTGTTAAAGGTCTCAGTGTGATGTATGACCAGACTAGAGTCTGTTAAAGGGGACAGTGTGATGTATGACCAGACTAGAGTCTGTTAAAGGTCTCAGTGTGATGTATGACCAGACTAGAGTCTGTTAAAGGTCTCTGATGTATGACCAGACTAGAGTCTGTTAAACAGTGTGATGTATGACCAGACTAGAGTCTGTTAAAGGTCTCAGTGTGATGTATGACCAGACTAGAGTCTGTTAAAGGGGACAGTGTGATGTATGACCAGACTAGAGTCTGTTAAAGGTCTCAGTGTGATGTATGACCAGACTAGAGTCTGTTAAAGGTCTCAGTGTGATGTATGACCAGACTAGAGTCTGTTAAAGGTCTCAGTGTGATGTATGACCAGACTAGAGTCTGTTAAAGGTCTCAGTGTGATGTATGACCAGACTAGAGTCTGTTAAAGGGGACAGTGTGATGTATGACCAGACTAGAGTCTGTTAAAGGTCTCAGTGTGATGTATGACCAGACTAGAGTCTGTTAAAGGTCTCAGTGTGATGTATGACCAGACTAGAGTCTGTTAAAGGGGACAGTGTGATGTATGACCAGACTAGAGTCTGTTAAAGGGGACAGTGTGATGTACGACCAGACTAGAGTCTGTTAAAGGGGACAGTGTGATGTACGACCAGACTAGAGTCTGTTAAAGGTCTCAGTGTGATGTATGACCAGACTAGAGTCTGTTAAAGGTCTCAGTGTGATGTATGACCAGACTAGAGTCTGTTAAAGGGGACAGTGTGATGTATGACCAGACTAGAGTCTGTTAAAGGGGACAGTGTGATGTACGACCAGACTAGAGTCTGTTAAAGGGGACAGTGTGATGTATGACCAGACTAGAGTCTGTTAAAGGTCTCAGTGTGATGTATGACCAGACTAGAGTCTGTTAAAGGGGACAGTGTGATGTATGACCAGACTAGAGTCTGTTAAAGGGGACAGTGTGATGTATGACCAGACTAGAGTCTGTTAAAGGGGACAGTGTGATGTATGACCAGACTAGAGTCTGTTAAAGGGGACAGTGTGATGTATGACCAGACTAGAGTCTGTTAAAGGTCTCAGTGTGATGTATGACCAGACTAGAGTCTGTTAAAGGGGACAGTGTGATGTATGACCAGACTAGAGTCTGTTAAAGGTCTCAGTGTGATGCATGACCAGTGATGTGATGACCAGACTAGAGTCTGTTAAAGGTCTCAGTGTGATGTATGACCAGACTAGAGTCTGTTAAAGGTCTCAGTGTGATGTATGACCAGACTAGAGTCTGTTAAAGGTCTCAGTGTGATGTATGATCAGACTAGAGTCTGTTAAAGGTCTCAGTGTGATGTATGACCAGACTAGAGTCTGTTAAAGGGGACAGTGTGATGTGTGATCAGACTAGAGTCTGTTAAAGGTCTCAGTGTGATGTGTGATCAGACTAGAGTCTGTTAAAGGGGACAGTGTGATGTATGACCAGACTAGAGTCTGTTAAAGGTCTCAGTGTGATGTATGACCAGACTAGAGTCTGTTAAAGGTCTCAGTGTGATGTATGACCAGACTAGAGTCTGTTAAGGGTCTCAGTGTGATGTATGACCAGACTAGAGTCTGTTAAAGGTCTCAGTGTGATGTATGACCAGACTAGAGTCTGTTAAAGGTCTCAGTGTGATGTATGACCAGACTAGAGTCTGTTAAAGGTCTCAGTGTGATGTATGACCAGACTAGAGTCTGTTAAAGGTCTCAGTGTGATGTATGACCAGACTAGAGTCTGTTAAAGGTCTCAGTGTGATGTATGACCAGACTAGAGTCTGTTAAAGGTCTCAGTGTGATGTATGACCAGACTAGAGTCTGTTAAAGGGGACAGTGTGATGTATGACCAGACTAGAGTCTGTTAAAGGTCTCAGTGTGATGTATGACCAGACTAGAGTCTGTTAAAGGTCTCAGTGTGATGTATGACCAGACTAGAGTCTGTTAAAGGTCTCAGTGTGATGTATGACCAGACTAGAGTCTGTTAAAGGTCTCAGTGTGATGTATGACCAGACTAGAGTCTGTTAAAGGTCTCAGTGTGATGTATGACCAGACTAGAGTCTGTTAAAGGTCTCAGTGTGATGTATGACCAGACTAGAGTCTGTTAAAGGTCTCAGTGTGATGTATGACCAGACTAGAGTCTGTTAAAGGGGACAGTGTGATGTATGACCAGACTAGAGTCTGTTAAAGGTCTCAGTGTGATGTATGACCAGACTAGAGTCTGTTAAAGGGGACAGTGTGATGTATGACCAGACTAGAGTCTGTTAAAGGGGACAGTGTGATGTACGACCAGACTAGAGTCTGTTAAAGGTCTCAGTGTGATGTATGACCAGACTAGAGTCTGTTAAAGGGGACAGTGTGATGTTTGACCAGACTAGAGTCTGTTAAAGGTCTCAGTGTGATGTATGACCAGACTAGAGTCTGTTAAAGGGACAGTGTGATGTATGACCAGACTAGAGTCTGTTAAAGGTCTCAGTGTGATGTATGACCAGACTAGAGTCTGTTAAAGGGGACAGTGTGATGTATGACCAGACTAGAGTCTGTTAAAGGTCTCAGTGTGATGTATGACCAGACTAGAGTCTGTTAAAGGGGACAGTGTGATGTATGACCAGACTAGAGTCTGTTAAAGGTCTCAGTGTGATGTTTGACCAGACTAGAGTCTGTTAAAGGTCTCAGTGTGATGTATGACCAGACTAGAGTCTGTTAAAGGGGACAGTGTGATGTACGACCAGACTAGAGTCTGTTAAAGGAGACAGTGTGATGTATAACCAGACTAGAGTCTGTTAAAGGTCTCAGTGTGATGTATGACCAGACTAGAGTCTGTTAAAGGTCTCAGTGTGATGTATGACCAGACTAGAGTCTGTTAAAGGTCTCAGTGTGATGTATGACCAGACTAGAGTCTGTTAAAGGGGACAGTGTGATGTATGACCAGACTAGAGTCTGTTAAAGGGGACAGTGTGATGTATGACCAGACTAGAGTCTGTTAAAGGTCTCAGTGTGATGTATGACCAGACTAGAGTCTGTTAAAGGGGACAGTGTGATGTATGACCAGACTAGAGTCTGTTAAAGGTCTCAGTGTGATGTATGACCAGACTAGAGTCTGTTAAAGGTCTCAGTGTGATGTATGACCAGACTAGAGTCTGTTAAAGGGGACAGTGTGATGTATGACCAGACTAGAGTCTGTTAAAGGTCTCAGTGTGATGTATGACCAGACTAGAGTCTGTTAAAGGGGACAGTGTGATGTATGACCAGACTAGAGTCTGTTAAAGGGGACAGTGTGATGTATGACCAGACTAGAGTCTGTTAAAGGGGACAGTGTGATGTATGACCAGACTAGAGTCTGTTAAAGGGGACAGTGTGATGTATGACCAGACTAGAGTCTGTTAAAGGGGACAGTGTGATGTATGACCAGACTAGAGTCTGTTAAAGGGGACAGTGTGATGTATGACCAGACTAGAGTCTGTTAAAGGTCTCAGTGTGATGTATGACCAGACTAGAGTCTGTTAAAGGGGACAGTGTGATGTATGACCAGACTAGAGTCTGTTAAAGGGGACAGTGTGATGTATGACCAGACTAGAGTCTGTTAAAGGGGACAGTGTGATGTATGACCAGACTAGAGTCTGTTAAAGGTCTCAGTGTGATGTATGACCAGACTAGAGTCTGTTAAAGGTCTCAGTGTGATGTATGACCAGACTAGAGTCTGTTAAAGGACAGTGTGATGTACGACCAGACTAGAGTCAGTTAAAAGGGACAGTGTGATGTATGACCAGACTAGAGTCTGTTAAAGGTCTCAGTGTGATGTATGACCAGACTAGAGTCTGTTAAAGGTCTCAGTGTGATGTATGACCAGACTAGAGTCTGTTAAAGGTCTCAGTGTGATGTATGACCAGACTAGAGTCTGTTAAAGGTCTCATTGTGATGTTTGATCAGACTAGAGTCTGTTAAAGGGGACAGTGTGATGTACGACCAGACTAGAGTCTGTTAAAGGTCTCAGTGTGATGTATGATCAGACTAGAGTCTGTTAAAGGGGACAGTGTGATGTATGACCAGACTAGAGTCTGTTAAAGGTCTCAGTGTGATGTATGACCAGACTAGAGTCTGTTAAAGGTCTCAGTGTGATGTATGATCAGACTAGAGTCTGTTAAAGGGGACAGTGTGATGTATGACCAGACTAGAGTCTGTTAAAGGTCTCAGTGTGATGTATGACCAGACTAGAGTCTGTTAAAGGGGACAGTGTGATGTATGACCAGACTAGAGTCTGTTAAAGGGGACAGTGTGATGTATGACCAGACTAGAGTCTGTTAAAGGTCTCAGTGTGATGTATGACCAGACTAGAGTCTGTTAAAGGTCTCAGTGTGATGTATGACCAGACTAGAGTCTGTTAAAGGTCTCAGTGTGATGTATGACCAGACTAGAGTCTGTTAAAGGTCTCAGTGTGATGTATGACCAGACTAGAGTCTGTTAAAGGTCTCAGTGTGATGTATGACCAGACTAGAGTCTGTTAAAGGTCTCAGTGTGATGTATGACCAGACTAGAGTCTGTTAAAGGTCTCAGTGTGATGTATGACCAGACTAGAGTCTGTTAAAGGTCTCAGTGTGATGTATGACCAGACTAGAGTCTGTTAAAGGTCTCAGTGTGATGTATGACCAGACTAGAGTCTGTTAAAGGTCTCAGTGTGATGACCAGACTAGAGTCCAGATGTATGACCAGACTAGAGTCTGTTAAAGGTCTCAGTGTGATGTATGACCAGACTAGAGTCTGTTAAAGGTCTCAGTGTGATGTACGACCAGACTAGAGTCTGTTAAAGGTCTCAGTGTGATGTATGACCAGACTAGTGTGAGTCTGTTAAAGGTCTCAGTGTGATGTATGACCAGACTAGAGTCTGTTAAAGGTCTCAGTGTGATGTATGACCACTAGAGTCTGCTAAAGGTGACAGATGTATGACCAGACTAGAGTCTGTTAAAGGTCTCAGTGTGATGTATGACCAGACTAGAGTCTGTTAAAGGTCTCAGTGTGATAGAGTCTGTTAAAGGTCTCAGTGTGATGTATGACAGACTAGAGTCTGAGTGTGAGTTATGACCAGACTAGAGTCTGTTAAAGGTCTCAGTGTGATGTGACCAGACCAGACAGAGTCTGTTAAAGGTCTCAGTGTGATGTACGACCAGACTAGAGTCTGTTAAAGGTCTCAGTGTGATCAGACTAGAGTCTGTTAAAGGTCTCAGTGTGATGTATGACCAGACTAGAGTCTGTTAAAGGGGACAGTGTGATGTATGACCAGACTAGAGTCTGTTAAAGGTCTCAGTGTGATGTATGACCAGACTAGAGTCTGTTAAAGGTCTCAGTGTGATGTATGACCAGACTAGAGTCTGTTAAAGGGGACAGTGTGATGTATGACCAGACTAGAGTCTGTTAAAGGTCTCAGTGTGATGTATGACCAGACTAGAGTCTGTTAAAGGTCTCAGTGTGATGTATGACCAGACTAGAGTCTGTTAAAGGGGACAGTGTGATGTATGACCAGACTAGAGTCTGTTAAAGGTCTCAGTGTGATGTATGACCAGACTAGAGTCTGTTAAAGGGTCTCAGTGTGATGTATGACCAGACTAGAGTCTGTTAAAGGTCTGACCAGACAGTGTGATGTGATGACCAGACTAGAGTCTGTTAAAGGTCTCAGTGTGATGTATGACCAGACTAGAGTCTGTTAAAGGTCTCAGTGTGATGTATGACCAGACTAGAGTCTGTTAAAGGGGACAGTGTGATGTATGACCAGACTAGAGTCTGTTAAAGGGGACATCGCATGCTGAGAAGGTCAAGAGCAGTGCCATGCACCCTAATCGGCCCAGGCCCTGTGAACCAAACATAGTGTCCTGCCCTCCACTCCCACACCCCACCCACAGGACTCCCTGTATCCGTTAGCACAAAGGGACAATGGAGTCAGGAAATAGCTGGGGTGAGGGGAGAGAGAGAGAGAGAGAGAGAGAGAGAGAGAGAGAGAGAGAGACAGAGAGAGAGAGAGAGAGAGAGAGAGAGAGAGAGAGAGGGGGGGCGATAGAGAGAGTCTGGAAATATACACTTAAGGTCAGATACTTCTGTTCTGGGTCCCTGCCAAGTGTATGTTCACTTATACAGATATAGGATCTTCATTTGAGCCAGTTTGCTACAGCAGGAAAATAATCCTACAGCGACAGGAAATGTGAATTATAATGTGGATTATAATTAATGGACATTTATATAGGGGTTGATATGTTTAAAAAAACAAAAACCATTACGTTACGTTACGTTAGGGCAAATCAAGTATGACATTTCAAAGGGGAAATTGCAAACTTTAGAATACTTTTAAAAACTAATACTCTACAAGTTTGCATTTCCTGCTGTGCAGTTGTCAGCAACAAAAGAGGGATCAATTTAAGATCCTACATCTGTAGAGCCATGTGAGGGCATACGCTTTCAGACATGTGCCGGCAAACACACACACAAGAAAACACACACACGCACAAAACACACACACACACACACACACACACACACACACACACACACACACACACACACACACACACACACACACACACACACACACACACACACACACACACACACACACACACACACACACACACACACACACACACACACACACACACACACACACAGTTACTGGTTTATCACTCTCTCTCAGCAGGGTTTCAGTTCCTGTGGTCATATAAGTGAAGCCGAGGGAGAACCACATGAAATGTAACAAAAGCCTGTATGATGTGACGACAGGCAGCAGAGAGCTCGCTCCCTCCTAGGACACAAGTGGAAAGCCTGCTGCAACAGATAGTAGAATAGGTTCCCACACTATGTATCCAAGAGCAGAGGAAACGTGGCAACCATAACAACACAGTCAGAGAAGCTAATGACACGTGGATTTAAGACATTATAAATGCATTACTCCCATAATAAATATCAATGAGAAAGAGTGACTCTGAACCACTGATTTAAACTATACATCGTTTGCCGTACACAAATCATATTATTACATATTGATTTTAAATATACAAATCAAGGAGAGAAAAAAACAAAAACAAATCTATAATATATAATCGTCAACAAAAGCCCAACTCACTGGTCTGCAGGGTGACATTGGCCCGTTGTCCATCTGTGGTAGACATGATTTGCAGGGTGTGTGATGTTCCGGGTTGTAAACTCACTACCTGGCATCGAAACGTATTGTTGTCCTTCAGATCCTCCACACAGGCTGTTACTACAGAGCTACTGTCCACAGATAACACAGTGAAGTTACACTGCTGTCCCTCCGTGGTCAGTCTCAACGTTATAGATTCCAGACTGCTGTCGGCCTCGGTTACGTTTATGCTGCATTTCTGGTCCTCGGCGACGGCGGATACACACTGAAAAGATATGATGTAAATGTGTCAAAATAACATTGTATATTATAGTATGTGTAAAAGCTTTGTTGAGACCAAATGTTTTGGTGAAACTCAATAGTATCATACAAACAGCAGCTTCTATCTCTCTCTAACCTACAGAAACGTTTCACAAATAAATGAACAGAAATAAACTTTATAAACTTTTTGATGAGACTTCCATCAAGTGGTTCATTGGATATGATATTATATGATATTATATTATATTATATATATATGATGGATAGAAATGAGAGTTTTTCTAGACTTACCAAGAGAATCCCTGATGCCACACAAAGTGTGAAAAAACCCCCGTTACATTTCAGCATTTCGATTGTTGATTTAAACATTATTCACGTCCCCAAAAATTTAAATCCAAAATAGCATAATCCAAAACCATAGTCCACAAAAAGATAAACGGCAATCAGAAGAACTGCCTCATCCACTTGAGTACAACTAAATCAGAAGAACTGCCTCATCCACTTGAGTACAACTAAATCAGAAGAACTGCCTCATCCACTTGAGTACAACTAAATCAGAAGAACTGCCTCATCCACTTGAGTACAACTAAATCAGAAGAACTGCCTCATCCACTTGAGTACAACTAAATCAGAAGAACTGCCTCATCCACTTGAGTACAACTAAATCAGAAGAACTGCCTCATCCACTTGAGTACAACTAAATCAGAAGAACTGCCTCATCCACTTGAGTACAACTAAATCAGAAGAACTGCCTCATCCACTTGAGTACAACTAAATCAGAAGAACTGCCTCATCCACTTGAGTACAACTAAATCAGAAGAACTGCCTCATCCACTTGAGTACAACTAAATCAGAAGAACTGCCTCATCCACTTGAGTACAACTAAATCAGAAGAACTGCCTCATCCACTTGAGTACAACTAAATCAGAAGAACTGCCTCATCCACTTGAGTACAACTAAATCAGAAGAACTGCCTCATCCACTTGAGTACAACTAAATCAGTAGAACTGCCTCATCCACTTGAGTACAACTAAATCAGTAGAACTGCCTCATCCACTTGAGTACAACTAAATCAGAAGAACTGCCTCATCCACTTGAGTACAACTAAATCAGAAGAACTGCCTCATCCACTTGAGTACAACTAAATCAGTAGAACTGCCTCATCCACTTGAGTACAACTAAATCAGAAGAACTGCCTCATCCACTTGAGTACAACTAAATCAGTAGAACTGCCTCATCCACTTGAGTACAACTAAATCAGAAGAACTGCCTCATCCACTTGAGTACAACTAAATCAGAAGAACTGCCTCATCCACTTGAGTACAACTAAATCAGTAGAACTGCCTCATCCACTTGAGTACAACTAAATCAGTAGAACTGCCTCATCCACTTGAGTACAGCTAAATCAGAAGAACTGCCTCATCCACTTGAGTACAACTAAATCAGTAGAACTGCCTCATCCACTTGAGTACAGCTAAAGTCCTGTGAAGCCTTGCAGTTGCAATGTTCCAAAATCACCCAGAATGTTTTTCTTCTTCAGATAATTCAGTAGTAAGGAACTCCTAGTAGACGTTGTGTGAAGACAACTGATCACTGTTTCACGTCAGACACTTCCATCCAATTCCACCTCCTCCAAACAGTGAGATACTTGAGTCCTTACAGGAAGGATATCCTCAAGCAGTAGAATGTTGGTATGACTCCAGCTCCAAGCTTCCACAGTGTTCAACCAGACCCCCCTTAGACTACGATATAGAACTTTGGTGGGTATGAGTCAAATAGTGCGCAGTTGATACTTCATTCTCTATAAGTAAAATTTAAATGAAAATACTTTTACATTTTTTTGCAGATGTGTTTTAAAATATGTGTCTCTAAACTTTCCCCCTTGGAAAGAGAGAGGGCATCAAAAGTCTTTGTTCTCCAGAACTACTTTTAGGTAGTCCACTCCTTTTTTCCCTTCCTGTATGCTCTCTCTCTCTCTCTCTCTCTCTCTCTCTCTCTCTCTCTCTGTCTTTCTCTCTCTCTCTCTCTCTCTCTCTCTCTCTGTCTCTCTCTCCCCCTCTCGCTGTCTCTCTCTGTCTCTCTCTCTCTCTGTCTCTCTCTCTCTCTCTCTCTCTCTCTCTCTCTCTCTCTCTCTCTCTCTCTCTCTCTCTCTCTCTCTCTCTCTCTAGCTCTCTCTCTCTCTCTCTCTCTCTCTCTCTCTCTCTCTCTCTCTCTCTCTCTCTCTCTCTCTCTCTCTCTCTCTCTCTCTCTCTCTGTCTTTCTCGCTCTCTCTCTCTCTCTCTCTCTTTCGCTGTCTCTCTCTCCCTCTCTCTCTCTCTCTCTCTCTCTCTCTCTCTCTCTCTCTCTCTCTCTCTCTCTTAATGAAACCAACACTTTCAGTACACCTCAGAGTTCGAAATGTATTTTCAATTCTAGTTCGTTTTCAATTTCCGGCAACTGAGCATAGTCTGTTGGGTATGACAACAACATCAAACCTCAACAACTACAGTTTCCGTTGACATTTTCACAGATCTATAGTGCAGTCTGAATACTGTAGTCAGCTGCCCTGTTTCAGAGGCTGTGCCTTTTGACTGTGTTGCAACATTTCACTTGAACAAATTTCACTTTACAACATTTCACTTTACAACATTTCACTTTACAACATTTCACTTTACAACATTACAATTTTTTTAAATGCTGAAGAGAGGCAAGGATGAAATGAAAAACAGATCAGTGTGTGATAGTTCGAAACAGTTTCTCTTTATTGGCAGTAGGGACTATAAAGTCAACGTCTTACATTAGGTACAGTATCAGCAGTTTCATTAGGTACAGTATCATTTTCTGTTTAGGTACAGGGCAGTTTAGTGGCATCTTCCAGCCGCTAACTGTCTAGCCAAGGTAGTACTCTCAATGTAGTACTCTCAAGGTAGTACAACTCTCAATGTAGTATTCTCAAGGTAGTACAACTCTCAACGTAGTACAACTCTCAACGTAGTACTCTCAAGGTAGTACAACTCTCAAGGTAGTACTCTCAAGGTAGTACAACTCTCAATGTAGTATTCTCAAGGTAGTACAACTCTCAACGCAGTACTCTCAAGGTAGTACAATGTAGTGCTCTCAAGGTAGTACAACTCTCAACGCAGTACTCTCAAGGTAGTACAACTCTCAACGTAGTATTGTCAAGGTAGTACAACTCTCAACGTAGTATTCTCAAGGAAGTACAATGTAGTACTCTCAAGGTAGTACAACTCTCAACGTAGTACTCTCAAGGTAGTACAACTCTCAACGTAGTACTCTCAAGGTAGTACAACTCTCAACGTAGTACTCTCAAGGTAGTACAACTCTGCACAACACAGGGTAGTAGAGTAACATCCAGGAATATTCCATGTACAGTACAGTAATACAGTCAACAGAACACGTCGGAGCTGTCTAAAGGTCATAGCAGGGCTTCAGTACTAAACCCTCAGTAAAAAACACCAAAACAATTACTCAACACATTGTTTTAGTTTCAGCTAAGTTTTACATTTTAGTTTTGGTCTGTTTTTTTTTTAAATAAACACTACAAGAGTTGGAATACAGATGAATGGCAACATATTTCCTCCGCACCAGCAAGTATTCAGTGACCCGATGTCCAGTCGTACAGTAGAAGATAAATCCCCCTTTTCCCCTCCGTAGTAGGAACAACACAAACAGCTGTTGGAGGCCTGCACCTCTCCTTGTGCTGCCCTCCAAACATGTACATTTCATTAAAGCATACATACAATATGTACAGCTTATATCAGATATATAAATACTTACTACTGTGGTTATTATGGCGGACAAGGAGAGAACCAATCACAACATTCAAGTCCCTTAGTAGTACATCGGGGAAGAACTCATAGGCCTGAGTCCAAAACGCCACCCTCTTCTCTAGATGGTTCACTACTTGTGATCAGAGCTCTATGGGCCTGGTCAAATGTAGTGCACTTTAAAGGCTCTAGGGTCCCATTTGGAACGCAACCCCTTTGTCCTCCTGGCTAATATGGCCATTAAGCCCACATAGTGGATAGATACAACTCTACTAACAGTAAACAATATGCACGGACGGTTAACGTTTTATGTATTCAAAACCTTTTTTCTTTTCACAAATAATAATACAAAAAATCATCCATAAGTACATACAAAAAGTGAAATGTTTCTCAATTCATTGTCACACAACAAACAGCCATCTGTATCCTCCTTGGTCGAACACTAGATTCCTATGTGGTCCTTATAGATATGCCTGTCCACATTATGTTTAATGGTCTTATAGATATGCCTGTCCACATTATGTTTAATGGTCCTTATAGATATGCCTGTCCACATTATGTTTAATGGTCTTATAGATATGCCTGTCCACATTATGTTTAATGGTCCTTATAGATATGCCTGTCCACATTATGTTTAATGGTCTTATAGATATGCCTGTCCACATTATGTTTAATGGTCTTATAGATATGCCTGTCCACATTATGTTTAATGGTCCTTATAGATATGCCTGTCCACATTATGTTTAATGGTCCTTATAGTCCACATTATGTTTAATGGTCTTATAGATATGCCTGTCCACATTATGTTTAATGGTCTTATAGATATGCCTGTCCACATTATGTTTAATGGTCTTATAGATATGCCTGTCCACATTATGTTTAATGGTCCTTATAGATATGCCTGTCCACATTATGTTTAATGGTCTTATAGATATGCCTGTCCACATTATGTTTAATGGGTGCCTTATAGATATGCCTGTCCACATTATGTTTAATGGTCCTTATAGATATGCCTGTCCACATTATGTTTAATGGTCTTATAGATATGCCTGTCCACATTATGTTTAATGGTCTTATAGATATGCCTGTCCACATTATGTTTAATGTTTAATGGTCCACATTATGTTTAATAGATATGCCTGTCCACATTATGTTTAATGGTCTTATAGATATGCCTGTCCACATTATGTTTAATGGTCTTATAGATATGCCTGTCCACATTATGTTTAATGGTCTTATAGATATGCCTGTCCACATTATGTTTAATGGTCCTTATAGATATGCCTGTCCACATTATGTTTAATGGTCCTTATAGATATGCCTGTCCACATTATGTTTAATGGTCTTATAGATATGCCTGTCCACATTATGTTTAATGGTCTTATAGATATGCCTGTCCACATTATGTTTAATGGTCTTATAGATATGCCTGTCCACATTATGTTTAATGGTCCTTATAGATATGCCTGTCCACATTATGTTTAATGGTCCTTATAGATATGCCTGTCCACATTATGTTTAATGGTCCTTATAGATATGCCTGTCCACATTATGTTTAATGGTCTTATAGATATGCCTGTCCACATTATGTTTAATGGTCTTATAGATATGCCTGTCCACATTATGTTTATGGTCCTTATAGATATGCCTGTCCACATTATGTTTAATGGTCTTATAGATATGCCTGTCCACATTATGTTTAATGGTCTTATAGATATGCCTGTCCACATTATGTTTAATGGTCTTATAGATATGCCTGTCCACATTATGTTTAATGGTCTTATAGATATGCCTGTCCACATTATGTTTAATGGTCCTTATAGATATGCCTGTCCACATTATGTTTAATGGTCCTTATAGATATGCCTGTCCACATTATGTTTAATGGTCCTTATGGTCCACATTATGTTTAATGGTCCTTATAGATATGCCTGTCCACATTATGTTTAATGGTCTTATAGATATGCCTGTCCACATTATGTTTAATGGTCTTTATAGATATGCCTGTCCACATTATGTTTAATGGTCTTATAGATATGCCTGTCCACATTATGTTTAATGGTCCTTATAGATATGCCTGTCCACATTATGTTTAATGGTCTTATAGATATGCCTGTCCACATGATGTTTAATGGTCTTATAGATATGCCTGTCCACATGATGTTTAATGGTCTTATAGATATGCCTGTCCACATGATGTTTAATGGTCTTATAGATATGCCTGTCCACATTATGTTTAATGGTCTTATAGATATGCCTGTCCACATTATGTTTAATGGTCTTATAGATATGCCTGTCCACATTATGTTTAATGGTCTTATAGATATGCCTGTCCACATTATGTTTAATGGTCCTTATAGATATGCCTGTCCACATTATGTTTAATGGTCTTATAGATATGCCTGTCCACATTATGTTTAATGGTCCTTATAGATATGCCTGTCCACATTATGTTTAATGGTCCTTATAGATATGCCTGTCCACATTATGTTTAATGGTCTTATAGATATGCCTGTCCACATTATGTTTAATGGTCCTTATAGATATGCCTGTCCACATTATGTTTAATGGTCCTTATAGATATGCCTGTCCACATTATGTTTAATGGTCCTTATAGATATGCCTGTCCACATTATGTTTAATGGTCTTATAGATATGCCTGTCCACATTATGTTTAATGGTCCTTATAGATATGCCTGTCCACATTATGTTTAATGGTCTTATAGATATGCCTGTCCACATTATGTTTAATGGTCTTATAGATATGCCTGTCCACATTATGTTTAATGGTCCTTATAGATATGCCTGTCCACATTATGTTTAATGGTCCTTATAGATATGCCTGTCCACATTATGTTTAATGGTCCTTATAGATATGCCTGTCCACATTATGTTTAATGGTCTTATAGATATGCCTGTCCACATTATGTTTAATGGTCTTATAGATATGCCTGTCCACATTATGTTTAATGGTCCTTATAGATATGCCTGTCCACATTATGTTTAATGGTCCTTATAGATATGCCTGTCCACATTATGTTTAATGGTCCTTATAGATATGCCTGTCCACATTATGTTTAATGGTCCTTATAGATATGCCTGTCCACATTATGTTTAATGGTCCTTATAGATATGCCTGTCCACATTATGTTTAATGGTCCTTATAGATATGCCTGTCCACATTATGTTTAATGGTCTTATAGATATGCCTGTCCACATTATGTTTAATGGTCTTATAGATATGCCTGTCCACATTATGTTTAATGGTCCTTATAGATATGCCTGTCCACATTATGTTTAATGGTCCTTATAGATATGCCTGTCCACATTATGTTTAATGGTCCTTATAGATATGCCTGTCCACATTATGTTTAATGGTCTTATAGATATGCATTATGTTTAATGGTCTTATAGATATGCCTGTCCACATTATGTTTAATGGTCTTATAGATATGCCTGTCCACATTATGTTTAATGGTCCTTATAGATATGCCTGTCCACATTATGTTTAATGGTCTTATAGATATGCCTGTCCACATTATGTTTAATGGTCTTATAGATATGCCTGTCCACATTATGTTTAATGGTCTTATAGATATGCCTGTCCACATTATGTTTAATGGTCTTATAGATATGCCTGTCCACATTATGTTTAATGGTCATAGATATGCCTGTCCACATTATGTTTAATGGTCCTTATAGATATGCCTGTCCACATTATGTTTAATGGTCTTATAGATATGCCTGTCCACATTATGTTTAATGGTCTTATAGATATGCCTGTCCACATTATGTTTAATGGTCTTATAGATATGCCTGTCCACATTATGTTTAATGGTCCTTATAGATATGCCTGTCCACATTATGTTTAATGGTCTTATAGATATGCCTGTCCACATTATGTTTAATGGTCTTATAGATATGCCTGTCCACATTATGTTTAATGGTCTTATAGATATGCCTGTCCACATTATGTTTAATGGTCCTTATAGATATGCCTGTCCACCATATAGATATGCCTGTCCACATTATGTTTAATGGTCTTATAGATATGCCTGTCCACATTATGTTTAATGGTCTTATAGATATGCCTGTCCACATTATGTTTAATGGTCTTATAGATATGCCTGTCCACATTATGTTTAATGGTCTTAGATATGCCTGTCCACATTATGTTTAATGGTCCTTATAGATATGCACATTATGTTTTTCACATTATGTTTAATGGTCTTATAGATATGCCTATCACATTATGTTTAATGGTCTTATAGATATGCCTGTCCACATTATGTTTAATGGTCCTTATAGATATGCCTGTCCACATTATGTTTAATGGTCCTTATAGATATGCCTGTCCACATTATGTTTAATGGGTCCTGTCCACATTAGTTTAATGCTTATAGATATACCTGTCCACATTATGTTTAATGGTCCTTATAGATATGCCTGTCCACATTATGTTTAATGGTCCTTATAGATATGCCTGTCCACATTATGTTTAATGGTCTTATAGATATGCCTGTCCACATTATGTTTAATGGTCTTATAGATATGCCTGTCCACATTATGTTTAATGGTCCCATTATAGATATGCCTGTCCACATTATGTTTAATGGTCTTATAGATATGCCTGTCCACATGATGTTTAATGGTCTTATAGATATGCCTGTCCACATTATGTTTAATGGTCCTTATAGATATGCCTGTCCACATTATGTTTAATGGTCTTATAGATATGCCTGTCCACATTATGTTTAATGGTCCACATTATGTTTAATGGTCTTATAGATATGCCTGTCCACATTATGTTTAATGGTCCTTATAGATATGCCTGTCCACATTATGTTTAATGGTCTTATAGATATGCCTGTCCACATTATGTTTAATGGTCTTATAGATATGCCTGTCCACATTATGTTTAATGGTCCTTATAGATATGCCTGTCCACATTATGTTTAATGGTCCTTATAGATATGCCTGTCCACATTATGTTTAATGGTCTTGTTAGATATGCTTATAGATATGCCTGTCCACATGTTTAATGTTTAATGCCTGTCTTATAGATATGCCTGTCCACATTATGTTTAATGGTCTTATAGATATGCCTGTCCACATTATGTTTAATGGTCCTTATAGATATGCCTGTCCACATTATGTTTAATGGTCTTATAGATATGCCTGTCCACATTATGTTTAATGGTCCTTATAGATATGCCTGTCCACATTATGTTTAATGGTCCTTATAGATATGCCTGTCCACATTATGTTTAATGGTCTTATAGATATGCCTGTCCACATTATGTTTAATGGTCTTATAGATATGCCTGTCCACATTATGTTTAATGGTCCTTATAGATATGCCTGTCCACATTATGTTTAATGGTCTTATAGATATGCCTGTCCACATTATGTTTAATGGTCTTATAGATATGCCTGTCCACATTATGTTTAATGGTCCTTATAGATATGCCTGTCCACATTATGTTTAATGGTCCTTATAGATATGCCTGTCCACATTATGTTTAATGTTATATATGCCTGTCCACTTATAGATATGCCTGTCCACATTATGTTTAATGGTCTTATAGATATGCCTGTCCACATTATGTTTAATGGTCTTATAGATATGCCTGTCCACATGTTTATGTTTAATGTTTGGTCCTTATAGATATGCCTGTCCACATTATGTTTAATGGTCTTATAGATATGCCTGTCCACATTATGTTTAATGGTCCTTATAGATATGCCTGTCCACATTATGTTTAATGGTCCTTATAGATATGCCTGTCCACATTATGTTTAATGGTCTGTCCACATTATGTTTAATGGTTATAGATATGCCTGTCCACATTATGTTTAATGGTCCTTATAGATATGCCTGTCCACATTATGTTTAATGGTCCTTATAGATATGCCTGTCCACATTATGTTTAATGGTCTTATAGATATGCCTGTCCACATTATGTTTAATGGTCTTATAGATATGCCTGTCCACATTATGTTTAATGGTCCTTATAGATATGCCTGTCCACATTATGTTTAATGGTCCTTATAGATATGCCTGTCCACATTATGTTTAATGGTCTTATAGCCTGTCCACATTATGTTTAATGGTCTTACATATGCCTGTCCACATTATGTTTAATGGTCCTTATAGATATGCCTGTCCACATTATGTTTAATGGTCTTATAGATATGCCTGTCCACATTATGTTTAATGGTCCTTATAGATATGCCTGTCCACATTATGTTTAATGGTCTTATAGATATGCCTGTCCACATTATGTTTAATGGTCCACATTATGTTTATAGATATGCCTGTCCACATTATGTTTAATGGTCCTTATAGATATGCCTGTCCACATTATGTTTAATGGTCCTTATAGATATGCCTGTCCACATTATGTTTAATGGTCCTTATAGATATGCCTGTCCACATGGTCCTTATAGATATGTTTAATGGTCCTTATAGATATGCCTGTCCACATTATGTTTAATGGTCCTTATAGATATGCCTGTCCACATTATGTTTAATGGTCCTTATAGATATGCCTGTCCACATTATGTTTAATGGTCTTATAGATATGCCTGTCCACATTATGTTTAATGGTCTTATAGATATGCCTGTCCACATTATGTTTAATGGTCCTTATAGATATGCCTGTCCACATTATGTTTAATGGTCTTATAGATATGCCTGTCCACATTATGTTTAATGGTCTTATAGATATGCCTGTCCACATTATGTTTAATGGTCTTATAGATATGCCTGTCCACATTATGTTTAATGGTCTTATAGATATGCCTGTCCACATTATGTTTAATGGTCTTATAGATATGCCTGTCCACATTATGTTTAATGGTCCTTATAGATATGCCTGTCCACATTATGTTTAATGGTCCTTATAGATATGCCTGTCCACATTATGTTTAATGGTCCTTATAGATATGCCTGTCCACATTATGTTTAATGGTCTTATAGATATGCCTGTCCACATTATGTTTATATGGTCCATTATGTTTAATGGTCCTTATAGATATGCCTGTCCATTATGTTTAATGGTCATAGATATGTTTAATGGTCCTTATAGATATGCCTGTCCACATTATGTTTAATGGTCCTTATAGATATGCCTGTCCACATTATGTTTAATGGTCCACATTATGTTTATGGATATGCCTGTCCACATTATGTTTAATGGTCCTTATAGATATGCCTGTCCACATTATGTTTAATGGTCCTTATAGATATGCCTGTCCACATTATGTTTAATGGTCTTATAGATATGCCTGTCCACATTATGTTTAATGGTCCTTATAGATATGCCTGTCCATTATGTTTAATGGTCTTATAGATATGCCTGTCCACATTATGTTTAATGGTCTTATAGATATGCCTGTCCACATTATGTTTAATGGTCCTTATAGATATGCCTGTCCACATTATGTTTAATGGTCTTATAGATATGCCTGTCCACATTATGTTTAATGGTCTTATAGATATGCCTGTCCACATTATGTTTAATGGTCCTTATAGATATGCCTGTCCACATTATGTTTAATGGTCCTTATAGATATGCCTGTCCACATTATGTTTAATGGTCTTATAGATATGCCTGTCCACATTATGTTTAATGGTCTTATAGATATGCCTGTCCCTTATAGATATGCCTGTCCACATTATGTTTAATGGTCTTATAGATATGCCTGTCCACATTATGTTTAATGGTCCTTATAGATATGCCTGTCCACATTATGTTTAATGGTCTTATAGATATGCCTGTCCACATTATGTTTAATGGTCCTTATAGATATGCCTGTCCACATTATGTTTAATGGTCTTATAGATATGCCTGTCCACATTATGTTTAATGTCTTATAGATATGGTCTTATAGATATGCCTGTCCACATTATGTTTAATGGTCTTATAGATATGCCTGTCCACATTATGTTTAATGGTCTTATAGATATGCCTGTCCACATTATGTTTAATGGTCCTTATAGATATGCCTGTCCACATTATGTTTAATGGTCCTTATAGATATGCCTGTCCACATTATGTTTAATGGTCCTTATAGATATGCCTGTCCACATTATGTTTAATGGTCTTATAGATATGCCTGTCCACATTATGTTTAATGGTCTTATAGATATGCCTGTCCACATTATGTTTAATGGTCTTATAGATATGCCTGTCCACATTATGTTTAATGGTCCTTATAGATGTAGTGTATATAAATTCCTCCACTCGGTCGTGTCATGTCATTGTTATGAACGTTTGTTATGAACGTCGTCAAGCCGCCCTCAACCGGAGGCAAACTACTGTTAGGTCAAAATTACACGACAGTGCATGGAAGGAAATACGATGACATTGTAAAAGTAGTCAAATATTTAGTAGGAAACAACTTAATGCCAGCATTATCATGCCTTCAAATTTACTTTGCCATGTCTCATGTTGTCATTAGCTTGTAAAGTTCGTCAAAAATAGCAAACAATGCTAACGTTAGCTAGCTAAAATCCGGTGGCCTCCCCTCAGTTTTAGCTAGCTAGTGAAAGTCAATCTGGCGACATTCAACGTTTCCTACAAATGATTTGCCTCATTTTGAATGTCATTGTATTTCCAATCCACTGTAATGCGCTTTTTGATGAAATCTTCATCAGCGCTCATTGACGATGCATTTAGCAAAATGCTCAGTCGGGCATCAGTCCAACATGAACGTTTAAAACAATATTGTGACCAAACTTGCAACCTATGAATATAATGTAAATGAAGAGAAGCATAATGTCCGGCTATTGATCACTAAAACCCGAGCCCAGAACACAAATATTAATCTGTTTCCCTGCTGTTTCAGTGAAATAGTGATATATTCAGTTTGAGGTTCCAGGCTACTAAACTATTATAAATCATGATCTGTATGGGCAAGCAGCTTTCACAAGAACAACTTTGGCTGTTTGTGGGAATCGTCTTGTTGAGTTAGAAACCCTGGTGGATTTAAGGAAATGACCTCAAGGATGTCTTGTTTGAAGAGGAAGGAGCAGGGAGGGGTATTTGTTTTGTCTAGAATCCACCCTGAATACTCCTCTGCTTCACTAGTGAGACCATAGTGAAATGGAGCGCTATTCAGGATGGATTCCAAGCTAGTAATTGTGCAACTCACTTCAGATTTTTTAGGAATTACCAGAAAAGTTTGAAGGGAGTCATGTCCAATCTACAGTTGAAGTCGGAAGTTTACATACACTTAGGTTGTTGGAGTCATTAAAAGTCATTTTTCAACCACTCCACAAATTTCTTGTTAAAAATGATATTTTTGGCAAGTCGGTTAGGACATCTACTTTGTGCATGACACAAGTAATTTTTTCCAACAATTGTTTAAAGACAGATTATTTCACTGTATCACAATTCCAGTGAGTCAGAAGTTTACATACACTATGTTGACTGTGCCTTTAAACAGCTTGGAAAATTCCAGAAAATTATGTCATGGCTTTAGAAGCTTCTGAGAGGCTAATTGACAACATGTGAGTCGATTGGAGGTGTACCTGTGGACATATTTCAAGGCCTACCTTCAAACTCAGTGCCTCTTTGATGGGAAAATCAAAAGAAATCAGCCAAGACCTCAGAAAACAATTATAGACCTCCACAAGTCTGGTTCATCCTTGGGAGCAATTTCCAAACACCTGAAGGTACCACGTTCATCTGTACAAACAATAGTACGCAAGTATAAACACCATGGGACCACGCAGCCATCATACCGCTCAGGAAGGAGATGCATTCTGTCTCCTTGAGATGAACGTACTTTGGTGTGAAAAGTGCAAATCAATCCCAGAACAACAGCAAAGGACCTTGTGAAGATGCTGGAGGAAACAGGTACAAAAGTATCTAAATCCACAGTAAAATGAGTCCTATATCGAACAACCTGAAAGGCCCCTCAGCAACGAAGAAGCCACTGCTCCAAAACTGCCATAAAAAAAGCCAGACTACAGTTAGCAACTCCACATGGGGACAAAGATCATACTTTTTGGAGAAATGTCCTCTGGTCTGATGAAACAAAAATAGAACTGGCCATAACGACCATCGTTATGTTTGGAGGAAAAAGGGGAGGCTTGCAAGCCGACAAACACCATCCCAACCGTGAAGCACGGGGGTGGCAGCATCATGTTGTGGGGGTGCTTTGCTGCAGGAGGGACTGGTGTACTTACAAAATAGGTGGCGTCATGAGGTAGGAATATTATGTGGATATATTGAAGCAACATCTCAAGACATCAGTCAGGAAGTTAAAGCTTGGTCGCAAATGGGTCTTCCAAATGGACAATGGCCCCAAGCATACTTCCAAATTTGTGGCAAAATGGCTTAAGGACAACAAAGTCAAGGTATTGGAGTGGCCATCACAAAGCCCTGACCTCAATCCTATAGACAATTTGTGGGCAGATTCTGAAAAAGCATGTGCGAGCAAGGAGGCCTACAAACCTGACTCAGTTACACCAGCTCTGTCAGGAGAAATGGGACAAAATTCACCCAACTTATTGTGGGAAGCTTGTGGAAGGCTACCCGAAACATATGACCCAAGTTAAACAATTTTAAGGCAATGCTACCAAAGACTAATTGAGTGTCTGTAAACTTCTGACCCACTGGGAATGTGATGAAAGAAATAAAAGCTGAAATAAATAATTATCTTACTATTATTCTGACATTTCACATTCTTAAAATAAAGTGGTGATCCTAACTGACCTAAGACATGGCATTTTTACTGGGATTAAATGTCAGGAATTGTGAAAAACGGAGTTTAAATGTATTTGGATAAGGTGTATGTAAAACTTCTGACTTCAACTGTATGTATTTGGCATTTAGAAGCTACAGTATATCAGAGTTTGAAATCAGGGTCACATAATCCAGACAAAAAAAATGTAGATGTGTCTGATTGACGTTATCTTTGTAATAATTGTTTTGTTCCAGAGATAAAGTGTGTGGGAATTTATACCATTCAGTCATACAGAGAAAACATAATATCTAAAAGTACCAAACGATCACGAGTTTACTGTTACACATCAAAACATTATCATAATATTGTATAAAACAAAACATAATAATTATTACTATAATTGAATCTATATGATCAACAATGAAACATAACATGTCATTTAAACGTTTACATTTTGGTAAAGAGAGTTGTCATATATCTGTGATGCTTAAAGGCCCAACGCAGCCGTTTTTATCTCAATTTCAATTAACTGCCTTATTCCAACATCATAGTATGTGTATATATATAAAACACAGGGGGGGGGGGAATCATGTTTTTGACTGCACTGGGCCTTTAATGGTCAACACATTATACCTGAGGATGGATTTGAAAGCTAAGAAATGGAAAATAAATGATTTTCTGAAAAGAAAAAGAAAAAAAGGTTTTGTTATTAAGATTGATTTAGTGATGAAATGTCGTTTCAGAGCCAGGGTAGATCACATGGCGGCCATGACAGTTCTCTGTGAATAAGGTAGATCTACAGGATGGCCTATAGCAGGGGGCTGCCAAACTCAATTCCTGAAGGGCCGTGTGTCGGCTGGCTTTTTATGTTGGTTATCTGCTTCCAAGTCAGTGTGTATAATGGCCACATCCCCATAGTGTAAAGACCTTGTGATGTGTAGTACCGTGCAGACAGGCCCAATCGTTCCCTCACCTTTCATACACTGATCTTTCAATGGATGATCAACATGCTATTAGAGGTATAGTATATGGCAGAGGGGCAGCTTCTAGTGTGTTACTGAGAGAAAAGCCAACCTCCAGTGGAATATAACAGTCTTCAGAATAATACCCTTTGTGTAACAGCACATAGTTTAAAAAATAAATAAATAATCACAATTAAAAAAATATCCTAGTAAAGTCACAAAGACAAGTGCTATTCATTTCCACAGCGTACCTTTTGCTTTTCAATAGAAACACCATAGACGATTCAAGGACCACAGACTACCTACCCATCTACTGTAGCACATAGTAGTAAGAGGTCAGAGTGTAGCTATACTACAGAATCAATATCAGGCAATCTGATTGGACAGAGCTGCAGTATCAGAGAGTTTGATTGGACAGAGGCAGGTTGCTCACAACAACGTTTTCAGAAGCAGATGCTGCTCACGAATGACAGGAAGTAGTAGAAGAAGAGGAGGAGGAAAGAGAGGAAGAGAAGAAAGGATACATTACATTCAGAGACATAATCACCTGTCCATACCTCCATCTCTCTCTCTGTAAGGAGACTCAATCAATCAGCCAATAGCAGTCCAGGCTGTCCATACCTCCATCTCTCTCTCTGTAAGGAGACTCAATCAATCAGCCAATAGCAGTCCAGGCTGTCCATACATGTCCACAAAGACAAAGCCCACAAGGACATCTACCATCCAATCGTCACCCGAACATCCACTTCCTCATTAGTCACAGGACCTCACAGTCACCAGGTAAGATAGGTCCTTCCCGCTAGGGGGAATTAAATTCCACTTCCTGGAAAAACCTGGCATGTTTTAACGAAAACTTCCTGGCCTCTGTTCATTGGCCGGTGTCGGCGGAGAGGCGGGTCTCGAAGAGGCTCAAGGCGTGGTGGACAAACTCGTACTGCTCCTCTGTCTGGATCAGACCTCCTCTGAAAAGGACACACAGAGACAAGGCAGCCATTAGAATCCCGGCTAAAATAACAACATAACAGTGGGAGTAACAGTGGGAGCATGTTAGTAACATGCTATGAAATACAAGGAGTGGAAAATCATTTCAATAAAACAAAACCTTCCATCAGTTGTGGCCATGCTACTGTCTGAAATATAATGAATCCATCTCATACTGTGACTGAAGAACATCTCTTATTTTAGTGCTGCTGAACATTTGGAACATTAATTACCAATGTTCTGTCTCATAAATCATGAACCATTTAGGATTGTCTCCAGCTTATTTAATCCTGTGGTAATTAGTCACGATAAAAGGTCATTTAAACTCGTACTCAGTCATCTAAACGGTACAGTGGCAGTTTGCTTCAGTACATTCTGTTCAATGATTAACTAAAGCTCAACCAAGACAACATTATGAAGTCCTTGATACCCTGTTGAGCTGCATGCTACTGCTTCATCCTAATGGACGAGTGCTTTATCCTGGAACAGACAGGATGTGGGAGATATTTCAGCTTAAACCCTGTTCAGGCTCAGGCTCAGGGGTGTGTGTGTGTGTGTGTGTGTGTGTGTGTGTGTGTGTGTGTGTGTGTGTGTGTGTGTGTGTGTGTGTGTGTGTGTGTGTGTGTGTGTGTGTGTGTGTGTGTGTGTGTGTGTGTGTGTGTGTGTTTGATAGAGATAGGAACATATTATCACGTTCTGTCCCTCTCTTGTAAAAAAAACAACGTTTCTCATGTACAAGTTTCTTAGCATGATTTATGTCACACCCACCTACATCCCCCTAACATCCATCCTGACTGTCTGTCTGACTGTCCTCACCCACCTACATCCCTCCTAACATCCATCCTGACTGTCTGTCTGACTGTCACACCCACCTACATCCCCCCTAACATCCATCCTGACTGTCTGTCTGACTGTCCTCACCCACCAACATCCCTCCTGACTGTCTGTCTGACTGTCCTCACCCAGCCACATCCATCCTGACTGTCTGTCTGACTGTCCTCACCCAGCCACATCCATCCTGACTGTCTGTCTGACTGTCCTCACCCAGCCACATCCATCCTTACTGTCTGTCTGACTGTCCTCACCCAGCCACATCCATCCTGACTGTCTGCCTGACTGTCCTCACCCAGCCACATCCATCCTGACTGTCTGCCTGACTGTCCTCACCCAGCCACATCCATCCTGACTGTCTGCCTGACTGTCCTCACCCAGCCACATCCATCCTGACTGTCTGCCTGACTGTCCTCACCCAGCCACATCCATCCTGACTGTCTGTCTGACTGTCCTCACCCAGCCACATCCATCCATCCTGACTGTCTGTCTGTCCTCACCCAGCCACATCCATCCTGACTGTCTGCCTGACTGTCCTCACCCAGCCACATCCATCCTGACTGTCTGCCTGACTGTCCTCACCCAGCCACATCCATCCTTACTGTCTGTCTGACTGTCCTCACCCAGCCACATCCATCATCCTGTCCTGACTGTCCTCACCCAGCCACATCCATCCTAACTGTCTGTCTGACTGTCCTCACCCAGCCACATCCATCCTGACTGTCTGCCTGACTGTCCTCACCCAGCCACATCCATCCATCCTGACTGTCTGTCTGTCCTCACCCAGCCACATCCATCCTGACTGTCTGCCTGACTGTCCTCACCCAGCCACATCCATCCATCCTGACTGTCTGTCTGTCCTTACCCAGCCACATCGTTTCTGCCTGCCTACCTGCCTGCCTGTAATCACTGATGGTCATTAGAGCAACACAAACACAGTAGCATACAAGCAGGAACATGGCTTTATCTTCACCAGGTAACTCACCTGTCTGCTGTAAACAGACAGCTGTCTGGACCTATTCCACATACTGTCTAATACACCAGGTGTAGGTAACTCACCTGTCTGCTGTAAACAGACAGCTGTCTGGACCTATTCCACATACTGTCTAATACACCAGGTGTAGGTAACTCACCTGTCTGCTGTAAACAGACAGCTGTCTGGACCTATTCCACATACTGTCTAATACACCAGGTGTAGGTAACTCACCTGTCTGCTGTAAACATATTCTACTACATTGGACCTATTCCACATACTGTCTAATACACCAGGTGTAGGTAACTCACCTGTCTGCTGTAAACAGACAGCTGTCTGGACCTATTCCACATACTGTCTAATACACCAGGTGTAGGTAACTCACCTGTCTGCTGTAAACATATTCTACTACATTGGACCTATTCCACATACTGTCTAATACACCAGGTGTAGGTAACTCACCTGTCTGCTGTAAACATATTCTACTACATTGGACCTATTCCACATACTGTCTAATACACCAGGTGTAGGTAACTCACCTGTCTGCTGTCAACAGACAGCTGTCTGGACCTATTCCACATACTGTCTAATACACCAGGTGTAGGTAACTCACCTGTCTGCTGTAAACATATTCTACTACATTGGACCTATTCCACATACTGTCTAATACACCAGGTGTAGGTAACTCACCTGTCTGCTGTAAACAGACAGCTGTCTGGACCTATTCCACATACTGTCTAATACACCAGGTGTAGGTAACTCACCTGTCTGCTGTAAACATATTCTACTACATTGGACCTATTCCACATACTGTCTAATACACCAGGTGTAGGTAACTCACCTGTCTGCTGTAAACAGACAGCTGTCTGGACCTATTCCACATACTGTCTAATACACCAGGTGTAGGTAACTCACCTGTCTGCTGTAAACAGACAGCTGTCTGGACCTATTCCACATACTGTCTAATACACCAGGTGTAGGTAACTCACCTGTCTGCTGTAAACATATTCTACTACATTGGACCTATTCCACATACTGTCTAATACACCAGGTGTAGGTAACTCACCTGTCTGCTGTAAACAGACAGCTGTCTGGACCTATTCCACATAATGTCTAATACACCAGGTGTAGGTAACTCACCTGTCTGCTGTAAACATATTCTACTACATTGGACCTATTCCACATACTGTCTAATACACCAGGTGTAGGTAACTCACCTGTCTGCTGTAAACATATTGTGTTACATTGGACCTATTCCACATACTGTCTAATACACCAGGTGTAGGTAACTCACCTGTCTGCTGTAAACAGACAGCTGTCTGGACCTATTCCACATACTGTCTAATACACCAGGTAACTCACCTGTCTGCTGTAAACATATTGTGTTACATTGGACCTATTCCACATATACTGTCTAATACACCAGGTGTAGGTAACTCACCTGTCTGCTGTAAACATGTTGTGTTACATTGGACCTATTCCACATACTGTCTAATACACCAGGTGTAGGTAACTCACCTGTCTGCTGTAAACATATTGTGTTACATTGGACCTATTCCACATACTGTCTAATACACCAGGTGTAGGTAACTCACCTGTCTGCTGTAAACAGACAGCTGTCTGGACCTATTCCACATACTGTCTAATACACCAGGTAACTCACCTGTCTGCTGTAAACATATTGTGTTACATTGGACCTATTCCACATACTGTCTAATACACCAGGTGTAGGTAACTCACCTGTCTGCTGTAAACATATTGTGTTACATTGGACCTATTCCACATACTGTCTAATACACCAGGTGTAGGTAACTCACCTGTCTGCTGTAAACATATTCTACTACATTGGACCTATTCCACATACTGTCTAATACACCAGGTGTAGGTAACTCACCTGTCTG
The DNA here is from genome assembly GCF_023373465.1 of Oncorhynchus keta. Taxonomy (NCBI): domain Eukaryota; kingdom Metazoa; phylum Chordata; class Actinopteri; order Salmoniformes; family Salmonidae; genus Oncorhynchus; species Oncorhynchus keta. The sequence continues at coordinate 254,786 of NW_026290834.1, forward strand.
CTGTAAACATGTTGTGTTACATTGGACCTATTCCACATACTGTCTAATACACCAGGTGTAGGTAACTCACCTGTCTGCTGTAAACATGTTGTGTTACATTGGACCTATTCCACATACTGTCTAATACACCAGGTGTAGGTAACTCACCTGTCTGCTGTAAACATATTCTACTACATTGGACCTATTCCACATACTGTCTAATAAACCAGGTAACTCACCTGTCTGCTGTAAACATATTCTACTACATTGGACCTATTCCACATACTGTCTAATACACCAGGTGTAGGTAACTCACCTGTCTGCTGTAAACATGTTGTGTTACATTGGACCTATTCCACATACTGTCTAATACACCAGGTGTAGGTAACTCACCTGTCTGCTGTAAACATGTTGTGTTACATTGGACCTATTCCACATACTGTCTAATACACCAGGTAACTCACCTGTCTGCTGTAAACATATTCTACTACATTGGACCTATTCCACATACTGTCTAATACACCAGGTGTAGGTAACTCACCTGTCTAATCTGCTGTAAACTGTACATTGGACCTATTCCACATACTGTAATAAACCAGGTAACTCACCTGTCTGCTGTAAACTACTACATTGGACCTATTCCACATACTGTCTAATAAACCAGGTAACTCACCTGTCTGCTGTAAACATATTGTGTTACATTGGACCTATTCCACATACTGTCTAATAAACCAGGTAACTCACCTGTCTGCTGTAAACATATTGTGTTACATTGGACCTATTCCACATACTGTCTAATAAACCAGGTAACTCACCTGTCTGCTGTAAACATATTGTGTTACATTGGACCTATTCCACATACTGTCTAATAAACCAGGTAACTCACCTGTCTGCTGTAAACATATTGTGTTACATTGGACCTATTCCACATACTGTCTAATACACCAGGTAACTCACCTGTCTGCTGTAAACATATTGTGTTACATTGGACCTATTCCACATACTGTCTAATACACCAGGTAACTCACCTGTCTGCTGTAAACATATTGTGTTACATTGGACCTATTCCACATACTGTCTAATAAACCAGGTAACTCACCTGTCTGCTGTAAACATATTGTGTTACATTGGACCTATTCCACATACTGTCTAATAAACCAGGTAACTCACCTGTCTGCTGTAAACATATTGTGTTACATTGGACCTATTCCACATACTGTCTAATAAACCAGGTAACTCACCTGTCTGCTGTAAACATATTGTGTTACATTGGACCTATTCCACATACTGTCTAATAAACCAGGTAACTCACCTGTCTGCTGTAAACATATTGTGTTACATTGGACCTATTCCACATACTGTCTAATAAACCAGGTAACTCACCTGTCTGCTGTAAACATATTGTGTTACATTGGACCTATTCCACATACTGTCTAATAAACCAGGTAACTCACCTGTCTGCTGTAAACATATTGTGTTACATTGGACCTATTCCACATACTGTCTAATAAACCAGGTAACTCACCTGTCTGCTGTAAACATATTGTGTTACATTGGACCTATTCCACATACTGTCTAATAAACCAGGTAACTCACCTGTCTGCTGTAAACATATTGTGTTACATTGGACCTATTCCACATACTGTCTAATAAACCAGGTAACTCACCTGTCTGCTGTAAACATATTGTGTTACATTGGACCTATTCCACATACTGTCTAATAAACCAGGTAACTCACCTGTCTGCTGTAAACATATTGTGTTACATTGGACCTATTCCACATACTGTCTAATACACCAGGTAACTCACCTGTCTGCTGTAAACATATTGTGTTACATTGGACCTATTCAAATCAAATCAAATCAAAATCAAATCAAATCAAATTTATTTATATAGCCCTTCGTACATCAGCTGATATCTCAAAGTGCTGTACAGAAACCCAGCCTAAAACCCCAAACAGCAAACAATGCAGGTGTAAAAGCACGGTGGCTAGGAAAAACTCCCTAGAAAGGCCAAAACCTAGGAAGAAACCTAGAGAGGAACCGGGCTATGTGGGGTGGCCAGTCCTCTTCTGGCTGTGCCGGGTAGAGATTATAACAGAACATGACCAAGATGTTCAAATGTTCATAAATGACCAGCATGGTCGAATAATAATAAGGCAGAACAGTTGAAACTGGAGCAGCAGCACAGTCAGGTGGACTGGGGACAGCAAGGAGCCTTCATGTCAGGTAGTCCTGGGGCACGGTCCTAGGGCTCAGGTCAGTTGAAACTGGAGCAGGAGCATGGCCAGGTGGACTGGGGACAGCAAGGAGTCCTCATGTCAGGTAGTCCTGGGACATGGTCCTAGGGCTCAGGTCCTCCGAGAGAGAGAAAGAAAGAGAGAAGGAGAGAATTAGAGAACGCACACTTAGATTCACACAGGACACCGAATAGGACAGGAGAAGTACTCCAGATATAACAAACTGACCCTAGCCCCCGACACATAAACTACTGCAGCATAAATACTGGAGGCTGAGACAGGAGGGGTCAGGAGACACTGTGGCCCCATCCGAGGACACCCCGGACAGGGCCAAACAGGAAGGATATAACCCCACCCACTTTGCCAAAGCACATCCCCCACACCACTAGAGGGATATCTTCAACCACCAACTTACCATCCTGAGACAAGGCCGAGTATAGCCCACAAAGATCTCCGCCACGGTACAACCCAAGGGGGGGCAACAGACAGGCCGACCACAACAGTGAATCAACCCACCTAGGTGACGCACCCCCCCAGGGACGGCACGAGAGAGCCCCAGCAAGCCAGTGACTCAGCCCCGTAACAGGGTTAGAGGCAGAGAATCCCAGTGGAAAAGGGGAACCGGCCAGGCAGAGACAGCAAGGGCGGTTCGTTGCTCCAGAGCCTTTCCGTTCACCTTCCCACTCCTGGGCCAGACTACACTCAATCATATGACCCACTGAAGAGATGAGTCTTCAGTAAAGACTTAAAGGTTGAGACCGAGTTTGCGTCTCTGACATGGGTAGGCAGACCGTTCCATAAAAATGGAGCTCTATAGGAGAAAGCCCTGCCTCCAGCTGTTTGCTTAGAAATTCTAGGGACAATTAGGAGGCCTGCGTCTTGTGACCGTAGCGTACGTGTAGGTATGTACGGCAGGACCAAATCAGAGAGGTAGGTAGGAGCAAGCCCATGTAATGCTTTGTAGGTTAGCAGTAAAACCTTGAAATCAGCCCTTGCTTTGACAGGAAGCCAGTGTAGAGAGGCTAGCACTGGAGTAATATGATCAAATTTTTTGGTTCTAGTCAGGATTCTAGCAGCCGTATTTAGCACTAACTGAAGTTTATTTAGTGCTTTATCCGGGTAGCCGGAAAATAGAGCATTGCAGTAGTCTAACCTAGAAGTGACAAAAGCATGGATTAATTTTTCTGCATCATTTTTGGACAGAAAGTTTCTGATTTTTGCAATGTTACGTAGATGGAAAAAAGCTGTCCTCGAAATGGTCTTGATATGTTCTTCAAAAGAGAGATCAGGGTCCAGAGTAACGCCGAGGTCCTTCACAGTTTTATTTGAGACGACTGTACAACCATTAAGATTAATTGTCAGATTCAACAGAAGATCTCTTTGTTTCTTGGGACCTAGAACAAGCATCTCTGTTTTGTCCGAGTTTAATAGTAGAAAGTTTGCAGCCATCCACTTCCTTATGTCTGAAACACATGCTTCTAGCGAGGGCAATTTTGGGGCTTCACCATGTTTCATTGAAATGTACAGCTGTGTGTCATCCGCATAGCAGTGAAAGTTTACATTATGTTTTCGAATAACATCCCCAAGAGGTAAAATATATAGTGAAAACAATAGTGGTCCTAAAACAGAACCTTGAGGAACACCGAAATGTACAGTTGATTTGTCAGAGGACAAACCATTCACAGAGACAAACTGATATCTTTCCGACAGATAAGACCTAAACCAGGCCAGAACATGTCCGTGTAGACCAATTTGGGTTTCCAATCTCTCCAAAAGAATGTGGTGATCGATGGTATCAAAAGCAGCACTAAGGTCTAGGAGCACGAGGACAGATGCAGAGCCTCGGTCCGATGCCATTAAAATGTCATTTACCACCTTCACAAGTGCCGTCTCAGTGCTATGATGGGGTCTAAAACCAGACTGAAGCATTTCGTATACATTGTTTGTCTTCAGGAAGGCAGTGAGTTGCTGCGCAACAGCCTTCTCTAAAATCTTTGAGAGGAATGGAAGATTCGATATAGGCCGATAGTTTTTATATTTTCTGGGTCAAGGTTTGGCTTTTTCAAGAGAGGCTTTATTACTGCCACTTTTAGTGAGTTTGGTACACATCCAGTGGATAGAGAGCCGTTTATTATGTTCAACATAGGAGGGCCAAGCACAGGAAGCAGCTCTTTCAGTAGTTTAGTTGGAATAGGGTCCAGTATACAGCTTGAAGGTTTAGAGGCCATGATTATTTTCATCATTGTGTCAAGAGATATAGTACTAAAACACTTGAGCGTCTCTCTTGATCCTAGGTCCTGGCAGAGTTGTGCAGACTCAGGACAACTGAGGTTTGGAGGAATACGCAGGTTTAAAGAGGAGTCCGTAATTTGCTTTCTAATAATCATAATCTTTTCCTCAAAGAAGTTCATGAATTTATCACTGCTAAAGTGAAAGTCATCCTCTCTTGGGGAATGCTGCTTTTAGTTAGCTTTGCCACAGTATCAAAAGGAATTTCGGATTGTTCTTATTTTCCTCAATTAAGTTAGAAAAATAGGACGATCGAGCAGCAGTAAGGGCTCTTCGGTACTGCACGGTACCGTCCTTCCAAGCTAGTCGGAAGACTTCCAGTTTGGTGTGGCGCCATTTCCGTTCCAATTTTCTGGAAGCTTGCTTCAGAGCTCGGGTATTTTCTGTGTACCAGGGAGCTAGTTTCTTATGAGACATTTTTTTAGTTTTTAGGGGTGCAACTGCATCTAGGGTATTGCGCAAGGTTAAATTGAGATCCTCAGTTAGGTGGTTAACGGATTTTTGTCCTCTGGCGTCCTTGGGTAGGCAGAGGGAGTCTGGAAGGGCATCAAGGAATCTTTGTGTTGTCTGTGAATTTATAGCACGACTTTTGATGTTCCTTGGTTGGGGTCTGAGCAGATTATTTGTTGCAATTGCAAACGTAATAAAATGGTGGTCCGATAGTCCAGGATTATGAGGAAAAACATTAAGATCCACAACATTTATTCCATGGGACAAAACTAGGTCCAGCGTATGACTGTGACAGTGAGTGGGTCCAGAGACATGTTGGACAAAACCCACTGAGTCGATGATGGCTCCAAAAGCCTTTTGGAGTGGGTCTGTGGACTTTTCCATGTGAATATTAAAGTCACCAAAGATTAGAATATTATCTGCAATGACTACAAGGTCTGATAGGAATTCAGGGAACTCAGTGAGAAACGCTGTATATGGCCCAGGAGGCCTGTAAACAGTAGCTATAAAAAGTGATTGAGTAGGTCATGACTAGAAGCTACGAAAACGTCATTTTTTTTTTTGTAAATTGAAATTTGCTATCGTAAATGTTAGCAACACCTCCGCCTTTGCGGGATGCCGGGGATATGGTCACTAGTGTAGCCAGGAGGTGAGGCCTCATTTAACACAGTAAATTCATCAGGCTTAAGCCATGTTTCAGTCAGGCCAATCACATCAAGATTATGATCAGTGATTAGTTCATTGACTATAATTGCCTTTGAAGTAAGGGATCTAACATTAAGTAGCCCTATTTTGAGATGTGAGGTATCATGATCTCTTTCAGTAATGACAGGAATGGAGGTGGTCTTTATCCTAGTGAGATTGCTAAGGCGAACACCGCCATGTTTAGTTTTGCCCAACCTAGGTCGAGGCACAGACACGGTCTCAATGGTGATAGCTGAGCTGACTACACTGACTATGCTAGTGGCAGACTCCACTACCTATTCCACATACTGTCTAATACACCAGGAGGTAACTCACCTGTCTGCTGTAAACATATTGTGTTACATTGGACCTATTCCACATACTGTCTAATACACCAGGTAACTCACCTGTCTGCTGTAAACATATTGTGTTACATTGGACCTATTCCACATACTGTCTAATAAACCAGGTAACTCACCTGTCTGCTGTAAACATATTGTGTTACATTGGACCTATTCCACATACTGTCTAATACACCAGGTGTAGGTAACTCACCTGTCTGCTGTAAACATATTGTGTTACATTGGACCTATTCCACATACTGTCTAATACACCAGGTGTAGGTAACTCACCTGTCTGCTGTAAACATATTGTGTTACATTGGACCTATTCCACATACTGTCTAATACACCAGGTGTAGGTAACTCACCTGTCTGCTGTAAACATATTGTGTTACATTGGACCTATTCCACATACTGTCTAATACACCAGGTGTAGGTAACTCACCTGTCTGCTGTAAACATATTGTGTTACATTGGACCTATTCCACATACTGTCTAATACACCAGGTAACTCACCTGTCTGCTGTAAACAGACAGCTGTTACATTGGACCTATTCCACATACTGTCTAATACACCAGGTGTAGGTAACTCACCTGTCTGCTGTAAACATACAGCTGTTACATTGGACCTATTCCACATACTGTCTAATAACACCAGGTGTAGGTAACTCACCTGTCTGCTGTAAACATATTGTGTTACATTGGACCTATTCCACATACTGTCTAATACACCAGGTAACTCACCTGTCTGCTGTAAACATATTGCTGTTACATTGGACCTATTCCACATACTGTCTAATACACCAGGTGTAGGTAACTCACCTGTCTGCTGTAAACATATTACTACATTGGACCTATTCCACATACTGTCTAATACACCAGGTAACTCACCTGTCTGCTGTAAACATATTGTGTTACATTGGACCTATTCCACATACTGTCTAATACACCAGGTAACTCACCTGTCTGCTGTAAACATATTGTAAATCACCTGTCTGTTACATTGGACCTATTCCACATACTGTCTAATACACCAGGTGTAGGTAACTCACCTGTCTGCTGTAAACATACTGTCTAATACACCAGGTGTATATTCTACTACATTGGACCTATTCCACATACTGTCTAATACACCAGGTAACTCACCTGTCTGCTGTAAACATATTCTACTACATTGGACCTATTCCACATACTGTCTAATACACCAGGTGTAGGTAACTCACCTGTCTGCTGTAAACATATTCTACTACATTGGACCTATTCCACATACTGTCTAATAATAAACACCACCTGTCTGGTAAACATACCTACATTGGACCTATTCCACATACTGTCTAATACACCAGGTGTAGGTAACTCACCTGTCTGCTGTAAACAGACAGCTGTCTGGACCTATTCCACATACTGTCTAATACACCAGGTGTAGGTAACTCACCTGTCCGCTCTGAGCTGACACACAATCCCCAGCACATCTACCACTCCCTCCAGCTCCAACTGACGACAGCCTATCGTCGTGGCGATGAAGCAGCCCGTTCGGCCAATCCCTGCGCTGCAGTGTACGATGACGGGTCCCTGCGATGGGGAGCCCGTCCTGTCCTCCTCCACGTCTCTCATCAGCTGGAGCAGGGGCTGGGCGCTGTCTGGGGTCTTATGGTCCGGCCACGATGTGTACCAGTAGTGCTTCACCACACGACTCTGGGCCCCTTGCTGTGAAAGAGACAAAGACACACACAGAGTTTGAGTAAGATCAAGATTGTGGTTTCAGTCTAGTTTAAAGTAACTGTCCAGTGTTAACAGATTTCTATGAAATATGACCTATAATCAATGACAATGTGAGTGAAATAGTTTTCCTTCTAAACATTTTTTATAAATTATGTTATAAAGCACCTTTTCTGTGTTGCAATGGTCTGGTCGTACCCCAACAACAGAATGGTGTGGTCGTACCCCAACAACAGAATGGTGTGGTCGTACCCCAACAACAGAATGGTGTGGTCGTACCCCAACAACAGAATGGTGTGGTCGTACCCCAACAACAGAATGGTGTGGTCGTACCCCAACAACAGAATGGTCTGGTCGTACCCCAACAACAGAATGGTGTGGTCGTACCCCAACAACAGAATGGTCTGGTCGTACCCCAACAACAGAATGGTGTGGTCGTACCCCAACAACAGAATGGTGTGGGTGTACCCCAACAACAGAATGGTGTGGGTGTACCCCAACAACAGAATGGTCTGGGCGTACCCCAACAACAGAATGGTGTGGTCGTACCCCAACAACAGAATGGTGTACCCCAACAACAGAATAGTGTGGTCGTACCCCAACAACAGAATGGTGTGGTCGTACCCCAACAACAGAATGGTGTGGGGTACCCCAACAACAGAATGGTGTGGTCGTACCCCAACAACAGAATGGTGTGGTCGTACCCCAACAACAGAATGGTCTGGGCGTACCCCAACAACAGAATGGTGTGGTCGTACCCCAACAACAGAATGGTGTGGGTGTACCCCAACAACAGAAGTACCCCAACAACAGAATGGTGTGGTCTTACCCCAACAACAGAATGGTGTGGGTGTACCCCAACAACAGAATGGTGTGGCCGTACCCCAACAACAGAATGGTGTGGCCGTACCCCAACAACAGAATGGTGTGGCCGTACCCCAACAACAGAATGGTGTGGCCGTACCCCAACAACAGAATGGTGTGGCCGTACCCCAACAACAGAATGGTGTGGTCGTACCCCAACAACAGAATGGTGTGGTCGTACCCCAACAACAGAATGGTTACCCCAACAACAGAATGGTGTGGGCGTACCCCAACAACAGAATGGTGTGGGCGTACCCCAACAACAGAATGGTGTGGCCGTACCCCAACAACAGAATGGTGTGGGCGTACCCCAACAACAGAATGGTGTGGTCGCACCCCAACAACAGAATGGTGTGGGTGTACCCCAACAACAGAATGGTGTGGTCGTACCCCAACAACAGAATGGTGTGGTCGTACCCCAACAACAGAATGGTGTGGTCGTACCCCAACAACAGAATGGTGTGGGCGTACCCCAACAACAGAATGGTGTGGCCATACCCCAACAACAGAATGGTGTGGGCGTACCCCAACAACAGAATGGTGTGGGCGTACCCCAACAACAGAATGGTGTGGCCGTACCCCAACAACAGAATGGTGTGGGCGTACCCCAACAACAGAATGGTGTGGCCGTACCCCAACAACAGAATGGTGGTGTACCCCAACAACAGAATGGTGTGGGCGTACCCCAACAACAGAATGGTGTGGGCGTACCCCAACAACAGAATGGTGTCGTACCCCAACAACAGAATGGTGTGGCCGTACCCCAACAACAGAATGGTGTGGCCGTACCCCAACAACAGAATACCCCAACAACAGAATGGTGTGGTCGTACCCCAACAACAGAATGGTGTGGGCGTACCCCAACAACAGAATGGTGTGGGCGTACCCCAACAACAGAATGGTGTGGTCGTACCCCAACAACAGAATGGTGTGGTCGTACCCCAACAACAGAATGGTGTGGGCGTACCCCAACAACAGAATGGTGTGGTCGTACCCCAACAACAGAATGGTGTGGTCGTACCCCAACAACAGAATGGTGTGGTCGTACCCCAACAACAGAATGGTGTGGTCGTACCCCAACAACAGAATGGTGTGGGCGTACCCCAACAACAGAATGGTGTGGGCGTACCCCAACAACAGAATGGTGTGGTCGTACCCCAACAACAGAATGGTGTGGGCCACCCCAACAACAGAATGGTGTGGGCGTACCCCAACAACAGAATGGTGTGGTCGTACCCCAACAACAGAATGGTGTGGTCGTACCCCAACAACAGAATGGTGTGGGCGTACCCCAACAACAGAATGGTGTGGTCGTAACCCAACAACAGAATGGTGTGGGCGTACCCCAACAACAGAATGGTGTGGGCGTACCCCAACAACAGAATGGTGTGGCCGTACCCCAACAACAGAATGGTGTGGGCGTACCCCAACAACAGAATGGTGTGGCTGTACCCCAACAACAGAATGGTGTGGTCGTACCCCAACAACAGAATGGTGTGGGCGTACCCCAACAACAGAATGGTGTGGCCGTACCCCAACAACAGAATGGTGTGGACGTACCCCAACAACAGAATGGTGTGGGCGTACCCCAACAACAGAATGGTGTGGTCGTACCCCAACAACAGAATGGTGTGGACGTACCCCAACAACAGAATGGTGTGGACGTACCCCAACAACAGAATGGTGTGGACGTACCCCAACAACAGAATGGTGTGGGCCACCCCAACAACAGAATGGTGTGGCCGTACCCCAACAACAGAATGGTGTGGTCGTACCCCAACAACAGAATGGTGTGGGCGTACCCCAACAACAGAATGGTGTGGTCGTACCCCAACAACAGAATGGTGTGGGCGTACCCCAACAACAGAATGGTGTGGGCGTACCCCAACAACAGAATGGTGTGGCCGTACCCCAACAACAGAATGGTGTGGTCACCCCAACAACAGAATGGTGTGGGCGTACCCCAACAACAGAATGGTGTGGTGTAACCCAACAACAGAATACCCCAACAACAGAATGGTTGGTCGTACCCCAACAACAGAATGGTGTGGTTACCCCAACAACAGAATGGTGGTACCCCAACAACAGAATGGTGTGGGCGTACCCCAACAACAGAATGGTGTGGTCGTACCCCAACAACAGAATGGTGTGGGCGTACCCCAACAACAGAATGGTGTGGGCGTACCCCAACAACAGAATGGTCTGGTCGTACCCCAACAACAGAATGGTCTTCCACCCCAACAACAGAATGGTGTGGTCGTAACCCAACAACAGAATGGTGTGGGTCGTACCCCAACAACAGAATGGTGTGGTCGTACCCCAACAACAGAATGGTGTGGTCGTACCCCAACAACAGAATGGTGTGGGCGTACCCCAACAACAGAATGGTGTGGTCGTACCCCAACAACAGAATGGTGTGGTCGTACCCCAACAACAGAATGGTGTGGTCGTACCCCAACAACAGAATGGTGTGGTCGTACCCCAACAACAGAATGGTGTGGGCGTACCCCAACAACAGAATGGTGTGGGCGTACCCCAACAACAGAATGGTGTGGTCGTACCCCAACAACAGAATGGTGTGGTCGTACCCCAACAACAGAATGGTGTGGGCGTACCCCAACAACAGAATGGGCGTACCCCAACAACAGAATGGTGTGGTCGTACCCCAACAACAGAATGGTGTGGGCGTACCCCAACAACAGAACGTACCCTAACAACAGAATGGTGTGGGCGTACCCCAACAACAGAATGGTGTGGTCGTACCCCAACAACAGAATGGTGTGGGTCGTACCCCAACAACAGAATGGTGTGGGTCGTACCCCAACAACAGAATGGTGTGGTCGTACCCCAACAACAGAATGGTGTGGGTCGTACCCCAACAACAGAATGGTGTGGTCGTACCCCAACAACAGAATGGTGTGGTCGTACCCCAACAACAGAATGGTGTGGATGTATACCGGTCATAAAAAATATTATTGCAAGTAGATCGCTGATTGGTCAGTTCATCCTCCTCAGGAGGATGACATCATGCTCTGAGAAAATAGCAAGCATTTTGGAAACGGTCTGTTTGAAATAAATGTTTCAGGTGGGGGTTTTTGAAGTGTTTTATTTTCCCCAAATTATGCTTTGGTCACAAATACGAGTAGAGCCTATAGGATGAGTCGACATTATTTGGGTATGAGTCAACAAAACATGAACTTTTAAAAGTGTAGATTTTCAAAGGAGAGTTAATGAAGTGTATAGTAAATAGATAGAAACCCACAGCGACCCAGTTCGGTCAATGGGTTCCATCCCTGAGTGAAAAGTACCTTCAGGTTGAGGGTCCGACAGGTGTAGTTGTCACACTCTGTCACGTTGTTAATGAGCACCTCCACCTTGCCATAGATACCACGCCTCTCTGGCCAGTACAGAACACATTTCTGGAACAGACAACATCATTAATCATTACACATGTTATCGTATCACCAATCACTATTGTTCCAGTGATTATGTCATGTATTTTACATGTGTAGAATCACGTACATATTTGTTTATACCTACGGGTTCCTGTGTTTCTTTGTGTGTGTGTGTAAGGGTTGAATATTTTCCCAGGTACTGAAAAACAATGTTCCATCCCGAGAATAAATCACTTTTCTCCCGGAGAAAAAAAACGGTATTTCCCGCCAAAACCAGAAATGTCATTCTAAAGCATATAAACCAAATAAATCTGCTTTAAATGTAATTTGATTAGAGCTTTGATCAGCATGAGAAATCAAGCCTGATGCCACCTGAGACTGATGCTACCTGAGACTGATGCTACCTGAGACTGATGCTACCTGAGACTGATGCTACCTGAGACTGATGCCACCTGAGACTGATGCTACCTGAGACTGATGCTACCTGAGACTGATGCTACCTGAGACTGATGCTACCTGAGCCTGATGCTACCTGAGACTGATGCTACCTGAGCCTGATTCTACCTGAGACTGACCTGAGACTGATGCTACCTGAGACTGATGCTACCTGAGACTGATGCTACCTGAGACTGATGCTACCTGAGCCTGATGCTACCTGAGACTGATGCTACCTGAGACTGATGCTACCTGAGCCTGATGCTACCTGAGACTGATGCTACCTGAGACTGATGCTACCTGAGACTGATGCTACCTGAGCCTGAATCTACCTGAGACTGATGCTACCTGAGACTGATGCTACCTGAGACTGATGCTACCTGAGCCTGATGCTACCTGAGACTGATGCTACCTGACTGATGCTACCTGAGACTGATGCTACCTGAGACTGATGCTACCTGAGACTGATGCTACCTGAGACTGATGAGACTGATGAGACAGATGAGACTGACGTTACAGACATTTAAGATTAGCTAACTGCTTGCTGTCTGGAAACAGCTCTGTCTCAATTTATATTGTTTTCAGTGTTATTTTTTCCGGGGAAAAGGGACTGGGTTCGGGCGGTAAATCTCTGTAACCCATGCTCCCGCTATTCAACTCTAGTGTGTGTGTGTGTGTGTGTGTGTGTGTGTGTGTGTGTGTGTGTGTGTGTGTGTGTGTGTGTGTGTGTGTGTGTGTGTGTGTGTGTGTGTGTGTGTGTGTGTGTGTGTGTGTGTGTGTGTGTGTGTGTGTGTGTGTGTGTGTGTGTGTGTGTGTGTGTGAGTGAGTGAGTGTGAGTGCACCCCGTACCTCGTTCTTTTCCCTGAGCTTGGTGATCATGATGATGACAGGACAGTCTTCCTGCCAGGCCATCTGCCAGAAATCATTCACTGTGTTGATCATGGGACCCTGGGTGGCGATGTAGGCCTTCTCATCGCCTAGGTAACCCTGCAGAGGTTAGAGAGGGGTAGGGAGGGAGGGAGGCAGGGAGGGAGGGAGGGAGGGAGGGAGGACTATTAGCAAACTGGTACACAGGAATTCTTGACTGGAACAAAATAGTTTTTGTAAACCGTCACTAGACTGGGGACTAGCCTGTTAAGGCATGATGAATGGACAGGTTGTTTAGACAGCAGAGTCACTAAACCATTCATTTGGTGTTCATATTTCTGTCTTAATGTGTGCTGCTATTTATTTATTTATTTATTTATTTATTTTTTATTGAACCTTTATTGAACTAGGAAAGTCAGTTAAGAACCAATTTCCAATGACGGCCCGGACCATGCTGGGCCAATTGTGCACCGCCCAATGGCACCCCAAAGCAGCAGGTCTGATTATCCTCTATAGTGTTAGCTACTGTCCAGGGAGAGAGAGATAAACCACAGCAGGTCTGATTATCCTCTATGGTGTTAGCTACTGTCCAGGGAGAGAGAGATAAACCACAGCAGGTCTGAATATCCTCTATGGTGTTAGCTACTGTCCAGGGAGAGATAAACCACAGCAGGTCTGATTATCCTCTATGGTGTTAGCTACTGTCCAGGGAGAGATAAACCACAGCAGGTCTGATTATCCTCTATGGTGTTAGCTACTGTCCAGGGAGGAGAGATAAACCACAGCAGGTCTGATTATCCTCTATGGTGTTAGCTACTGTCCAGGGAGAGATAAACCACAGCAGGTCTGATTATCCTCTATGGTGTTAGCTACTGTCCAGGGAGAGATAAACCACAGCAGGTCTGATTATCCTCTATGGTGTTAGCTACTGTTCAGAGAGAGAGAGAGATAAACCACAGCAGGTCTGATTATCCTCTATGGTGTTAGCTACTGTCCAGGGAGAGAGAGATAAACCACAGCAGGTCTGATTATCCTCTATGGTGTTAGCTACTGTCCAGGGAGAGATAAACCACAGCAGGTCTGATTATCCTCTATGGTGTTAGCTACTGTCCAGGGGAGAGAGATAAACCACAGCAGGTCTGATTATCCTCTATGGTGTTAGCTACTGTCCAGGGAGAGAGATAAACCACAGCAGGTCTGATTATCCTCTATGGTGTTAGCTACTGTCCAGGGAGAGAGAGATAAACCACAGCAGGTCTGATTATCCTCTATGGTGTTAGCTACTGTCCAGAGAGAGAGATAAACCACAGCAGGTCTGATTATCCTCTATGGTGTTAGCTACTGTCCAGAGGAGAGATAAACCACAGCAGGTCTGATTATCCTCTATGGTGTTAGCTACTGTCCAGGGAGAGATAAACCACAGCAGGTCTGATTATCCTCTATGGTGTTAGCTACTGTCCAGGGAGAGAGATAAACCACAGCAGGTCTGATTATCCTCTATGGTGTTAGCTACTGTCCAGGGAGAGATAAACCACAGCAGGTCTGATTATCCTCTATGGTGTTAGCTACTGTCCAGAGAGAGAGAGATAAACCACAGCAGGTCTGATTATCCTCTATGGTGTTGCTACTGTTCAGAGAGTGATAAACCCATATGGCTGATTATTCCCTATATGTGTACCAGAATGACCAGAATGTATTGCACTAAATAGGTAACAGCAGGTCTGATTATCATCTATGGTAGTTGAGCTTACTGTACAGGGAAGTGGATAAACCCAGCAGGTCTGATTATCCCTATGGGTCACTTCAGAGAGTGAGTTCACTAGTTCAGCAGGTCTGATTATCCTCCTTGGTGTTCTCTCCATAGACTTTACATGGAAACAACAGAAACAGGTCTGATTATCCTCTATGGTGTTAGCTACTTCCCAAGATGGAGAAACCACAGCAGGTCTGATTATCCTGATGGTGTTAGCTACTGTCCAGAAAAGATAAAACAGCAGTCTTATATCCACCACTCAGTTCAGCAACACTGGGATATGACTAAACCACTCAGTCTGATTATCCTCTATGGTGTTAGCTACTGTTCCAACACTGAGATAAACCACCAGGTCAGTTATCAACACTGGGTTATGACTGCACCACTCAGTTAAACAACACAGGTCTGACTGTACCACTCAGTTCAACAACACTGGGATATGACTGCAACCAGCACCACTCAGTTCTAACAACACTGGGAGATAAACTGCAGGTCTCAGTTATCAACACTGGGTTAGCACCACTCAGTTCAACAACACTGGGATATGACTGCAGGTCTCAGTTATCAACACTGGGATTAGCTACTGTTCCACAACAGAGATAAACCACACCAGGTCTGATTATCCTCTATGGTGATATAGCTACTGTCCAACACTGGGATAGATAAACCAGTTCAGCAGGTCTGATTATCCTCTATGGTGTTAGCTACTGGGATATGACTGCAGACTCAGTTCAAAACAGCAGGTCTGATTATCCTCTATGGTGATTGACTGCACCACTGTTCAACAGGGAGGGATAGACTAAACCACTCAGTTCAGGTCATTACTGGGATATGACTGTTACCACTCAGTTCAACAACACTGGGATAAACCACACTCAGGTCTGATTATCCTCTATGGTGTTAGCTACTGTCCACCACTCAGTTCAACAGGTCACACTGGGATATGACTGCACCACTCAGTTCAACAACACTGGGATATGATTATCCACTCAGTTCAACAACACTGGGATATGACTAAACCACTCAGTTCATTATCCTCTATGGTGTTAGCTACTGTCCAGGGACAGAGATAAACTGCACAGCAGGTCTGATTATCCTCTATGGTGTTAGCTACTGTCAACAACACTGGGATAAACTGCACCAGGTCTGTTATCAACACTGGGATAGCTGACTGCACCACTCAGTTCAACAACACTGGGATATGACCAGAGTTAAACCACAGCAGGTCTGATTATCCTCTATGGTGTTAGCTACTGTCCTGGGAGAGAGATAAACCACAGCAGGTCTGATTATCAACTATGGTGATAGCTACTGCACCACTCAGTTCAACAACACTGGGATATGACTGCACCACTCAGTTCAGCAACACTGGGATATGAGATAAACCACAGCAGGTCTGACTTACCCTCTATGGTGTTAGCAACACTGGGATATGACTGCACCAGGTCTGATTATCCTCTCTCAGTTCAACAAGGGAGAGACTAAACCACAGCAGGTCTGATTATCCTCTATGGTGTTAGCTACTGTCCACTGGGATAGATAAACCACAGCAGGTCTCATTATCACTCTATGGTGTTAGCTACTGTTCAACAACACTGGGATAGACTAAACCACTCAGTCTGATTATCAACACTGGTGTTAGCTACTGTCCACTCAGATCAAAACACTGCAGGATCTGATTATCCTCTATGGTGTTAGCTACTGTCCTGGGATAGACTGAGATAAACCACAGCAGGATATGACTTATCCTCTCAACAACATGGTGTTAGCTACTGTCCTGGGATATGATAAACCACAGCAGTTCAATTAACACTGGGATATGACTGTTACCACTCAGTCCAACAACACTGGGATAAACCACAGCAGGTCTGATTATCCTCTATGGTGTTAGCTACTGTTCCAACACTGGGATATGACTGCACCAGGTCAGTTATCAACACTGGGATATGACTGCACCACTCAGTTCAACAACACTGGGATATGACTAAACCACTCAGCAGGTCTGATTACTCATGGTGTTAGCTACTGTCCAACACTGGGATATGACCACACCAGGTCAGTTATCAACACTGGGATGTTAGCCACTCAGTTCCAGGGACTGGGATATGACTGCACCACTCAGTTCAATTAACACTGGGATATGACTACACCACTCAGTTCAATAAACCACTGCAGGTATGACTATCCTCTCAGTTGGTGTTAGCTACTGTCCAGGGAGAGAGTTCAAAACACAGCAGGTCTGACTTACCCTCAACATGGTGTTAGCTACTGTCCAGGGAGAGAGAGATAAAACACAGCAGGTCTCAGTTATCCTCTATGGTGATATGACTGCTACTGTTCAACACTGGGATAGATAAACCACAGCAGGTCTGACTATCCTCAGTTCAACAACACTGGGATAAATGACTGCACCTGATTACTCAGTTCAACAGCACTGGGATAGACTAAACCACAGCAGGTCTGATATACAACACTGGGATATGACTGCACCACTCAGTTCAACAACATATGACTGCACCACTCAGTTCAACAACACTGGGATATGACTGCACCAGGTCAGTTCAACAACACTGGTGTTAGCTACTGTTCCAGGGACTGGGATAAACCACAGCAGGTCTGTTATCAACATGGTGTTAGCTACTCAGTTCCAGGAGAGATAAACCACAGCAGGTCTGATTATCAACTATGGGTATAGCTACTGTTCCACTGGGATATGACTAAACCACTCAGTTCATTATCCACTGGGATATGACTGCACTACTCAGTTCAACAACACTGGGATAAACCACCAGCAGGTCTGATTAACCTCTATGACTGTTAGCTACTGTTCAACAACACTGAGATAAACTGCACCACTCAGTTCAACAACACTGGGATATGACTGCACCACTGTCCAGGGAGAGATAAACTCACACAGGTCTGACTTATCCTCTATGGTGTTAGCTACTGTCCAGAGAGAGTTAAACAACAGCAGGTCTGATTACTCACCACTCAGTTCAGCAACACTGGGATATAAACCACAGACTGATTCACCACTGGGATGGTGACTTAGCAGTTCAGGGAGGGATAGACTAAACCACAGCAACATTACTGGGATATGACTGTTAGCCACTGTTCAACAACACTGGGATAGATAAACCACTCAGTCTGATTATCACTCTATGGTGCACCACTCAGTTCTGACCTTACCCTCAGTTCAGAATGACCAGGGATATGACTAAACCACTCAGTTCAACATCACTCTATGACTGCACCACTCAGTTCAACAGACACTGGGATATGACTGCACCACTCAGTTCAACAACACTGGGATATGACTGCACCACTCAGTTCAACAACACTGGGATATGACTGCACCACTCAGTTCAACAACACTGGGATAGCTTGATCTTTACAGTGTATGCCGTCTTCTGTTTGACTGCACCACTCAGTTCAACAACACTGGGATATGACTGCACCACTCAGTTCAACAACACTGGGATATGACTGCACCACTCAGTTCAACAACACTGGGATATGACTGCACCACTCAGTTCAACAACACTGGGATATGACTGCACCACTCAGTTCAACAACACTGGGATATGACTGCACCACTCAGTTCAACAACACTGGGATATGACTGCACCACTCAGTTCAACAACACTGGGTATGACTGCACCACTCAGTTCAACAACACTGGGATATGACTGCACCACTCAGTTCAACAACACTGGGATATGACTGCACCACTCAGTTCAACAACACTGGGATATGACTGCACCACTCAGTTCAACAACACTGGGATATGACTGCACCACTCAGTTCAACAACACTGGGATATGACTGCACCACTCAGTTCAACAACACTGGGATATGACTGCACCACTCAGTTCAACAACACTGGGATATGACTGCACCACTCAGTTCAACAACACTGGGATATGACTGCACCACTCAGTTCAACAACACTGGGATATGACTGCACCACTCAGTTCAACAACACTGGGATATGACTGCACCACTCAGTTCAACAACACTGGGATATGACTGCACCACTCAGTTCAACAACACTGGGATATGACTGCACCACTCAGTTCAACAACACTGGGATATGACTGCACCACTCAGTTCAACAACACTGGGATATGACTGCACCACTCAGTTCAACAACACTGGGATATGACTGCACCACTCAGTTCAACAACACTGGGATATGACTGCACCACTCAGTTCAACAACACTGGGATATGACTGCACCACTCAGTTCAACAACACTGGGATATGACTGCACCACTCAGTTCAACAACACTGGGATATGACTGCACCACTCAGTTCAACAACACTGGGATATGACTGCACCACTCAGTTCAACAACACTGGGATATGACTGCACCACTCAGTTCAACAACACTGGGATATGACTGCACCACTCAGTTCAACAACACTGGGATATGACTGCACCACTCAGTTCAACAACACTGGGATATGACTGCACCACTCAGTTCAACAACACTGGGATATGACTGCACCACTCAGTTCAACAACACTGGGATATGACTGCACCACTCAGTTCAACAACACTGGGATATGACTGCACCACTCAGTTCAACAACACTGGGATATGACTGCACCACTCAGTTCAACAACACTGGGATATGACTGCACCACTCAGTTCAACAACACTGGGATATGACTGCACCACTCAGTTCAACAACACTGGGATATGACTGCACCACTCAGTTCAACAACACTGGGATATGACTGCACCACTCAGTTCAACAACACTGGGATATGACTGCACCACTCAGTTCAACAACACTGGGATATGACTGCACCACTCAGTTCAACAACACTGGGATATGACTGCACCACTCAGTTCAACAACACTGGGATATGACTGCACCACTCAGTTCAACAACACTGGGATATGACTGCACCACTCAGTTCAACAACACTGGGATATGACTGCACCACTCAGTTCAACAACACTGGGATATGACTGCACCACTCAGTTCAACAACACTGGGATATGACTGCACCACTCAGTTCAACAACACTGGGATATGACTGCACCACTCAGTTCAACAACACTGGGATATGACTGCACCACTCAGTTCAACAACACTGGGATATGACTGCACCACTCAGTTCAACAACACTGGGATATGACTGCACCACTCAGTTCAACAACACTGGGATATGACTGCACCACTCAGTTCAACAACACTGGGATATGACTGCACCACTCAGTTCAACAACACTGGGATATGACTGCACCACTCAGTTCAACAACACTGGGATATGACTGCACCACTCAGTTCAACAACACTGGGATATGACTGCACCACTCAGTTCAACAACACTGGGATATGACTGCACCACTCAGTTCAACAACACTGGGATATGACTGCACCACTCAGTTCAACAACACTGGGATATGACTGCACCACTCAGTTCAACAACACTGGGATATGACTGCACCACTCAGTTCAACAACACTGGGATATGACTGCACCACTCAGTTCAACAACACTGGGATATGACTGCACCACTCAGTTCAACAACACTGGGATATGACTGCACCACTCAGTTCAACAACACTGGGATATGACTGCACCACTCAGTTCAACAACACTGGGATATGACTGCACCACTCAGTTCAACAACACTGGGATATGACTGCACCACTCAGTTCAACAACACTGGGATATGACTGCACCACTCAGTTCAACAACACTGGGATATGACTGCACCACTCAGTTCAACAACACTGGGATATGACTGCACCACTCAGTTCAACAACACTGGGATATGACTGCACCACTCAGTTCAACAACACTGGGATATGACTGCACCACTCAGTTCAACAACACTGGGATATGACTGCACCACTCAGTTCAACAACACTGGGATATGACTGCACCACTCAGTTCAACAACACTGGGATATGACTGCACCACTCAGTTCAACAACACTGGGATATGACTGCACCACTCAGTTCAACAACACTGGGATATGACTGCACCACTCAGTTCAACAACACTGGGATATGACTGCACCACTCAGTTCAACAACACTGGGATATGACTGCACCACTCAGTTCAACAACACTGGGATATGACTGCACCACTCAGTTCAACAACACTGGGATATGACTGCACCACTCAGTTCAACAACACTGGGATATGACTGCACCACTCAGTTCAACAACACTGGGATATGACTGCACCACTCAGTTCAACAACACTGGGATATGACTGCACCACTCAGTTCAACAACACTGGGATATGACTGCACCACTCAGTTCAACAACACTGGGATATGACTGCACCACTCAGTTCAACAACACTGGGATATGACTGCACCACTCAGTTCAACAACACTGGGATATGACTGCACCACTCAGTTCAACAACACTGGGATATGACTGCACCACTCAGTTCAACAACACTGGGATATGACTGCACCACTCAGTTCAACAACACTGGGATATGACTGCACCACTCAGTTCAACAACACTGGGATATGACTGCACCACTCAGTTCAACAACACTGGGATATGACTGCACCACTCAGTTCAACAACACTGGGATATGACTGCACCACTCAGTTCAACAACACTGGGATATGACTGCACCACTCAGTTCAACAACACTGGGATATGACTGCACCACTCAGTTCAACAACACTGGGATATGACTGCACCACTCAGTTCAACAACACTGGGATATGACTGCACCACTCAGTTCAACAACACTGGGATATGACTGCACCACTCAGTTCAACAACACTGGGATATGACTGCACCACTCAGTTCAACAACACTGGGATATGACTGCACCACTCAGTTCAACAACACTGGGTGACTGCACCAACAACACTGGGATATGACTGCACCACTCAGTTCAACAACACTGGGATATGACTGCACCACTCAGTTCAACTGGGATAACACTGGGATATGACTGCACCACTCAGTTCAACAACACTGGGATATGACTGCACCATTCAGTTCAACAACACTGGGATATGACTGCACCACTCAGTTCAACAACACTGGGATATGACTGCACCACTCAGTTCAACAACACTGGGATATGACTGCACCACTCAGTTCAACAACACTGGGATATGACTGCACCACTCAGTTCAACAACACTGGGATATGACTGCACCACTCAGTTCAACAACACTGGGATATGACTGCACCACTCAGTTCAACAACACTGGGATATGACTGCATAATATAATATGAAGTATGAAGGCATGGACTAAACTAAAGATGACCAGTTAGAATCCAGGGGGATAGAATGAAAAAAACGTAACTATGTTTCATGAGTTCCGTTCTAATCTCTAATCTGTTATAATCTGGCTATGCATACCTGTACAGCCAACTTTAATCTGACTATGCATACCTGTACAGCCAACTTTAATCTGAGTTTTAATCTGACTATGCATACCTGTACAGCCAACTTTAATCTGAGTTTTAATCTGACTATGCATACCTGTACAGCCAACTTTAATCTGAGTTTTAATCTGACTATGCATACCTGTACAGCCAACTTTAATCTGAGTTTTAATCTGACTATGCATACCTGTACAACCAACTTTAATCTGACTATGCATACCTGTACAGCCAACTTTAATCTGACTATGCATACCTGTACAGCCAACTTTAATCTGACTATGCATACCTGTACAGCCAACTTTAATCTGAGTTTTAATCTGACTATGCATACCTGTACAACCAACTTTAATCTGACTATGCATACCTGTACAGTCAACTTTAATCTGAGTTTTAATCTGACTATGCATACCTGTACAGCCAACTTTAATCTGAGTTTTAATCTGACTATGCATACCTGTACAACCAACTTTAATCTGACTATGCATACCTGTACAGACAACTTTAATCTGTGTTATAATCTGACTATATATACCTGTACAGACAACTTTAATCTGTTTTATAATCTGACTATGCATACCTGTACAGACAACTTTAATCTGTTATAATCTGACTATGCATACCTGTACAACCAACTTTAATCTGTTATAATCTGACTATGCATACCTGTACAGACAACTTTAATCTGAGTTTTAATCTGACTATGCATACCTGTACAGACAACTTTAATCTGAGTTTTAATCTGACTATGCATACCTGTACAACCAACTTTAATCTGTTATAATCTGACTATGCATACCTGTACAGCCAACTTTAATCTGAGTTTTAATCTGACTATGTATACCTGTACAGACAACTTTAATCTGAGTTTTAATCTGACTATGCATACCTGTACAGCCAATTTAATCTGAGTTTTAATCTGACTATGCATACCTGTACAGACAACTTTAATCTGTTATAATCTGACTATGCATACCTGTACAGCCAACTTTAATCTGTGTTATAATCTGACTATGCATACCTGTACAGACAACTTTAATCTGTTATAATCTGACTATGCATACCTGTACAACCAACTTTAATCTGTGTTATAATCTGACTATACATACCTGTACAGACAACTTTAATCTGTGTTATAATCTGACTATGCATACCTGTACAGCCAACTTTAATCTGTGTTATAATCTGACTATGCATACCTGTACAGACAACTTTAATCTGTGTTATAATCTGACTATGCATACCTGTACAGACAACTTTAATCTGTTATAATCTGACTATGCATACCTGTACAACCAACTTTAATCTGTTATAATCTGACTATGCATACCTGTACAGCCAACTTTAATCTGTGTTATAATCTGACTATGCATACCTGTACAGACAACTTTAATCTGTGTTATAATCTGACTATGCATACCTGTACAGCCAACTTTAATCTGTGTTATAATCTGACTATGCATACCTGTACAGACAACTTTAATCTGTGTTATAATCTGACTATGCATACCTGTACAGACAACTTTAATCTGTGTTATAATCTGACTATGCATACCTGTACAGCCAACTTTAATCTGTGTTATAATCTGGCTATGCATACCTGTACAGCCAACTTTAATCTGTGTTATAATCTGACTATGCATACCTGTACAGACAACTTTAATCTGTGTTATAATCTGACTATGCATACCTGAACAGACAACTTTAATCTGTGTTATAATCTGGCTATGCATACCTGTACAGCCAACTTTAATCTGTGTTATAATCTGGCTATGCATACCTGAACAGACAACTTTAATCTGTGTTATAATCTGGCTATGCATACCTGTACAGACAACTTTAATCTGTGTTATAATCTGGCTATGCATACCTGAACAGACAACTTTAATCTGTGTTATAATCTGACTATGCATACCTGAACAGACAACTTTAATCTGTGTTATAATCTGACTATGCATACCTGAACAGACAACTTTCAGGAAATGGTTTTTACCTATTCATTATGAGAGCGCTATAATGTGCCATTTTGGCTCTAACTAGGAGAACACTGTTGTTTTACAACCAGAACATCCACTTGTTTTGGTTTGGGTTCAGAATGCAATGTGTTCACAATCAATGGTTTAAGAACCCAGAACTGGGCTCAACATGCCTGGTGGATTACTTAGCCTGTAATTGGCATTGGTGTGTGTGTGTGTGTGTGTGTGTGTGTGTGTGTGTGTGTGTGTGTGTGTGTGTGCGTGCGTGCGTGCGTGCGTGCGTGCGTGCGTGCGTGCGTGTGCAAAACTTACCCTAATGTAGTTGGCGTTGATGTAGCTGCTGAGAGGGTCGAAGGAGCTCTTAGTCCTCAGGATCACTCTGGAATGTGGATCTGCAGGTGACAATAGATATGTTACCAGCTATTAGAATCAGATAGATATGTTAGTGACTGGAGGTTCCAGCTATTAGAATCAGATATATATGTTAGTGACTGGAGGTGCATACCAGCTATTTGAATCAGATATATATGTTAGTGACTGGAGGTTCCAGCTACTAGAATCAGATGATATGTTAGTGACCTGTACCAGCTACTAGAATCAGATAGATATGTTAGTGACTGGAGGTTCCAGCTATTAGAATCAGATATATATGTTAGTGACTGGAGGTTCCAGCTACTAGAATCAGATAGATATGTTAGTGACTGGAGGTACCAGCTACTAGAATCAGATAGATATGTTAGTGACTGGAGGTTCCAGCTATTAGAATCAGATAGATATGTTAGTGACTGGAGGTTCCAGCTATTAGAATCAGATAGATATGTTAGTGACTGGAGGTTCCAGCTACTAGAATCAGATAGATATGTTAGTGACTGGAGGTTATAAGCTACTAGAATCAGATAGATATGTTAGTGACTGGAGGTTCGAAGCTATTAGAATCAGATAGATATGTTAGTGACTGGAGGTTCCAGGTGAATCAGATAGATATGTTGTGACTGGAGGTTCCAGCTATTAGAATCAGATATATATGTTAGTGACTAGAGGGTACCAGCTATTAGAATCAGATAGATATGTAAGTGACTGGAGGTTCCAGCTATTAGAATCAGATATATATGTTAGTGACTGGAGGTTCCAGCTATTAGAATCAGATAGATATGTTAGTGACTGGAGGTTCCAGCTATTAGAATCAGATAGATATGTTAGTGACTAAAGGGTTCCAGCTACTAGAATCAGATAGATATGTTAGTGACTGGAGGTTCCAGCTGTTAGATATGTTAGTGACTGGAGGTTCCAGCTGTTAGAATCAGATATATATGTTAGTGACTGGAGGTTCCAGCTATTACAATCAGATAGATATGTTAGTGACTGGAGGTTCCAGCTATTAGAATCAGATAGAGATGTTAGTGACTGGAGGTTCCAGCTATTAGAATCAGATAGATATGTTAGTGACTAAAGGGTTCCAGCTATTAGAATCAGATAGATATGTTAGTGACTGGAGGGTTCCAGCTATTAGAATCAGATAGATATGTTAGTGACTGGAGGTTCCAGCTATTAGAATCAGATAGATATGTTAGTGACTGGAGGTTCCAGCTGTTAGAATCAGATAGATATGTTAGTGACTAAAGGGTTCCAGCTGTTAGAATCAGATAGATATGTTAGTGACTGGAGGTTCCAGCTACTAGAATCAGATAGATATGTTAGTGACTGGAGGTACCAGCTACTAGAATCAGATAGATATGTTAGTGACTGGAGGTTCCAGCTATTAGAATCAGATAGATAGGTTAGTGACTGGAGGTTCCAGCTATTAGAATCAGATAGATATGTTAGTGACTGGAGGTTCCAGCTATTAGAATCAGATATATATGTTAGTGACTGGAGGTACCAGCTATTAGAATCAGATATATATGTTAGTGACTGGAGGTTCCAGCTACTAGAATCAGATAGATATGTTAGTGACTGGAGGTACCAGCTACTAGAATCAGATAGATATGTTAGTGACTGGAGGTTCCAGCTATTAGAATCAGATAGATATGTTAGTGACTGGAGGTTCCAGCTATTAGAATCAGATAGATATGTTAGTGACTGGAGGTTCCAGCTACTAGAATCAGATAGATATGTTAGTGACTGGAGGTTCCAGCTATTAGAATCAGATAGATATGTTAGTGACTGGAGGTTCCAGCTATTAGAATCAGATAGATATGTTAGTGACTGGAGGTTCCAGCTACTAGAATCAGATAGATATGTTAGTGACTGGAGGTTCCAGCTATTAGAATCAGATAGATATGTTAGTGACTGGAGGGTACCAGCTATTAGAATCAGATAGATATGTTAGTGACTGGAGGTTCCAGCTATTAGAATCAGATAGATATGTTAGTGACTGGAGGTTCCAGCTATTAGAATCAGATATATATGTTAGTGACTAGAGGGTACCAGCTATTAGAATCAGATAGATATGTTAGTGACTGGAGGTTCCAGCTATTAGAATCAGATATATATGTTAGTGACTGGAGGTTCCAGCTATTAGAATCAGATAGATATGTTAGTGACTGGAGGTTCCAGCTATTAGAATCAGATAGATATGTTAGTGACTAAAGGGTTCCAGCTACTAGAATCAGATAGATATGTTAGTGACTGGAGGTTCCAGCTGTTAGATATGTTAGTGACTGGAGGTTCCAGCTGTTAGAATCAGATATATATGTTAGTGACTGGAGGTTCCAGCTATTACAATCAGATAGATATGTTAGTGACTAATGGGTTCCAGCTATTAGAATCAGATAGAGATGTTAGTGACTGGAGGTTCCAGCTATTAGAATCAGATAGATATGTTAGTGACTAAAGGGTTCCAGCTATTAGAATCAGATAGATATGTTAGTGACTGGAGGGTTCCAGCTATTAGAATCAGATAGATATGTTAGTGACTGGAGGTTCCAGCTATTAGAATCAGATAGATATGTTAGTGACTGGAGGTTCCAGCTGTTAGAATCAGATAGATATGTTAGTGACTAAAGGGTTCCAGCTGTTAGAATCAGATAGATATGTTAGTGACTGGAGGTACCAGCTACTAGAATCAGATAGATATGTTAGTGACTGGAGGTTCCAGCTACTAGAATCAGATAGATATGTTAGTGACTGGAGGTTCCAGCTATTAGAATCAGATAGATATGTTAGTGACTGGAGGTTCCAGCTATTAGAATCAGATAGATATGTTAGTGACTGGAGGTTCCAGCTACTAGAATCAGATAGATATGTTAGTGACTGGAGGTACCAGCTACTAGAATCAGATAGATATGTTAGTGACTGGAGGTTCCAGCTATTAGAATCAGATAGATATGTTAGTGACTGGAGGTTCCAGCTATTAGAATCAGATAGATATGTTAGTGACTGGAGGGTACCAGCTATTAGAATCAGATAGATATGTTAGTGACTGGAGGTTCCAGCTATTAGAATCAGATAGATATGTTAGTGACTGGAGGTTCCAGCTATTAGAATCAGATAGATATGTTAGTGACTGGAGGTTCCAGCTATTAGAATCAGATAGATATGTTAGTGACTGGAGGGTTCCAGCTATTAGAATCAGATAGATATGTTAGTGACTGGAGGTTCCAGCTATTCGAATCAGTTCTGTTCTGTTCTGTCTAGAGTGTTCTGTCTGGACTTCTCTGTCTGGACTGTTCTGTCTAGAGTGTTCTGTCTGGACTTCTCTGTCTGGACTGTTCAGTCTGGAGTGTTCTGTCTGAAGTGTTCTGTCTGAAGTGTTCTGTCTGGAGTGTTCTGTCTGGAGTGTTCTGTCTGAAGTGTTCTGTCTGGACTGTTCAGTCTGGAGTGTTCTGTCTGAAGTGTTCTGTCTGAAGTGTTCTGTCTGGACTTCTCTGTCTGAAGTGTTCTGTCTGGACTTCTCTGTCTGATGTGTTCTGTCTGGACTTCTCTGTCTGAAGTGTTCTGTCTGGACTTCTCTGTCTGATGTGTTCTGTCTGGACTTCTCTGTCTGAAGTGTTCTGTCTGGACTTCTCTGTCTGATGTGTTCTGTCTGGACTTCTCTGTCTGAAGTGTTCTGTCTGAAGTGTTCTGTCTGGACTTCTCTGTCTGAAGTGTTCTGTCTGAAGTGTTCTGTCTGATGTGTTCTGTCTGGACTGTTCAGTCTGGAGTGTTCTGTCTGAAGTGTTCTGTCTGGACTCTCTGTCTGATGTGTTCTGTCTGGACACAACCCCAAACCCCAGACCTCAACCCCAGACTACAACCCCAGACCTCAACCCCAGACTACAACCCCAGACCCCAGACCTCAAACCCAGACCTCAACCCCAGACCCCAGACCTCAACCCCAGACCTCAACCCTCAGACCCCAGACCCCAACCTCAACCCCAGACCTCAACCCCAGACTACAACCCCAGACCTCAACCCCAGACTACAACAGACCTCAACCCCAGACCCCAGACCTCAAACCCAGACCTCAACCCCAGACCCCAGACCTCAACCCCAGACAACCCCAGACCCCAGACCCCAGACCTCAAACCCAGACCTCAACCCCAACCCCAGACCTCAACCCCAGACTACAACCCCAGACCTCAACCCCAGACTACAACCCCAGACCCCAGACCTCAAACCCAGACCTCAACCCCAGACCCCAGACCTCAACCCCAGACCTCAACCCCAGACCCCAACCTCAACCTCAACCCCAGACCTCAACCCCAGACTACAACCCCAGACCTCAACCCCAGACTACAACCCCAGACCCCAGACCTCAAACCCAGACCTCAACCCCAGACCCCAGACCTCAACCCCAGACCCCTCTGTGCGCTGCGTGTTGAAGGAAGACTGCTGGTTCAGACAGGAAGCCTGATAACGTTCCAAGGTGTGAACGGGAAGACAGTAACATTCCAGCCCAACTGTCTTTTTATTACAGAATGATGTCATTCACACACACACACACACACACACACACACACACACACACACACACACACACACACACACACACACACACACACACACACACACACACACACACACACACACACACACACACACACACACACACACACACACACACACACACACTCACCCACTCACCCACTACTATAACACCCTATTCCCTAGTTAGTGCACTACTATAACATCCTATTCCTTAGTTAGTGCACTACTATAGCGCCCTATTCCCTAGTTAGTGCAGTACTATAGCACCCTATTCCCTAGTTAGTGCACTACTATAGCACCCTATTCTTTAGTTAGTGCACTACTATAGCACCCTATTCCCTAGTTAGTGCGCTACTACAGCGCCCTATTCCCTAGTTAGTGCAATACTATAGCACCTTATTCCCTAGTTAGTGTGCTACTACAGCATCCTATTCCCTAGTTAGTGCAGTACTATAGCACCCTATTCCCTAGTTAGTGCACTACTACAGTACCCTATTCCCTAGTTAGTGCGCAACTACAGCACCCTATTCCCTAGTTAATGCAGTACTATAGCACCCTAATCCCTAGTTAGTGCACTACTATAGCACCCTATTCCCTAGTTAGTGCGCTACTATAGCACCCTATTCCCTAGTTAATGCAGTACTATAGCACCCTAATCCCTAGTTAGTGCACTACTATAGCACCCTATTCCCTAGTTAGTGCGCTACTATAGCACCCTATTCCCTAGTTAGTGCGCTACTATAGCACCCTATTCCCTAGTTAGTGCAGTACTTTTGATCAGGACCCACAGGGTTAAAGGCAGAACACTAGGGAATAGGACACCATTTGGGACACACTAGAGGCTGTTTAAAGAATCAGGAAGGAACAGCTCATCTCAGACATTTGGTTTATATTTGCCCACTTCCGTCCACCAGGCTAACCAACCAGACAGGGCAGCACTAAAACACTTCCTGTATGACCAGGAGAGGCTGTGGCGGTTGGCTATGTTTGGTTGTATTCAGTGTTGCTTACATAGAGGTCGACCAGCCAAACACATGCTGTAAACAACAATATATCATGCGCTGCAGAGAATGTTTGTGTGTGTGTGTGTGTGTGTGTGTGTGTGTGTGTGTGTGTGTGTGTGTGTGTGTGTGTGTGTGTGTGTGTGTGTGTGTGTGTGTGTGTGTGTGTGTGTGTGTGTGTGTGTGTGTGTGTGTGTGTGTCTGTGAGCCCAAAGGTTGACAATAACAGACAGTGACAGGTTGACAGAACTACTGCTGTGTGAGATAGACAAGCCTAATCTACCGCGACACGACACTGACCCTCACATTAACACCATAGCTTTAGTCTGTGGACCACACAACAGGTTGTGGCTCTGTGGGTGGTCAATTAGTCCTTATAAACTGGGTGGTTCCAGCCCTGAATGCTGATTGGCTGAAAGCCATTGTATATCAGAACGTATACCACGGGTATGACAAAACTTGTATTTTTACTGCTCTAATTACATTGGTAACCAGTTTATAATATCAATAAGGCACCTCGGGGGTTTGGTATATGGCTAATATACCACGGCTAAGGGCTGTATCCAGGCACTCCGCATTGTGTCGTGCTTAAAGAACAACCCTTAGCCGTGTTATATTGGCCATATACCACACCCCCTCGAGTCTTATTGCTTAATGAACTAATACATATTAAAAAGCTAATATACTTACTTGGCAGTATTGTCTTGTATCTGTTTTTGGTTCCATGACTGGAAATGTCCATTACCTTTGGATCCACAAAGTTCATTGGGATTTCCTGAACGGACAAACAAAACAGACAAACAAAACAGACAAATAAAACAGACAAACAAAACAGACAAACAAAACAGACAAAACAAAACGGACAAACAAAACAGACAAACAAAACAGACAAACAAAACAAACAAACAAAACAGACAAACAAAACAAACAAAACAGACAAACAAAACAGACAAACAAAACAGACAAACAACAAACAAAACAGACAAACAAAACAGACAAACAAAACAGACAAAACAAAACAGACAAACAAAACAGACAAACAAAACAGACAAACAAAACAGACAAACAAAAACAAACAAAACAGACAAAACAAAACAGACAAACAAAACAGACAAACAAAACAGACAAAACAAAACAGACAAACAAAACAGACAAACAAAACAACAAACAAAACAGACAAACAAAACAGACAAACAAAACAGACAAACAAAACAGACAAAACAAACAAAACAGACAAACAAAACAGACAAAACAAAACAGACAAAAAACAAAACAAACAAAAAGACAAAACAGACAAACAAAACAGACAAAACAAAACAGACAAACAAAACAAAACAGACAAAACAGACAAACAAAACAGAAAAAAACAAAACAGACAAAACAAAACAGACAAAACAAACAAAACAGACAAACAAAACAGACAAAACAAAACAGACAAAACAAAACAGACAAAACAAAACAGACAAACAAAACAGACAAACAAAACAGACAAACAAAACAGACAAACAAAACAGACAAACAAAACAGACAAACAAAACAGACAAAACAAAACAGACAAACAAAACAGACAAACAAAACAGACAAACAAAACAAACAAAACAGACAAACAAAACAGACAAAACAAAACAGACAAAACAAAACAGACAAAACAAAACAGACAAACAAAACAGACAAAAAACAAAACAGACAAACAAAACAGACAAAAACAAAACAGACAAACAAAACAGACAAAACAAAAAACAAAACAGACAAACAAAACACAAACAAAACAGACAAACAAAACAGACAAAACAAAACAACAAAACAGAAACAAAACAGACAAACAAAACAGACAAAAAGACAAAACAGACAAAACAAAACAGACAAAACAAAACAGACAAACAAAAAACAAAACAGACAAACAAAAAGACAAAACAGACAAACAAAACAGACAAACAAAACAGACAAACAAAACAGACAAAACAAAACAGACAAACAAAACAGACAAACAAAACAGACAAACAAAACAGACAAACAAAACAGACAAACAAAACAGACAAACAAAACAGACAAACAAAACAGACAAACAAAACAGACAAACAAAACAGACAAACAAAACAGACAAACAAAACAGACAAACAGACAAAACAGACAAACAAAACAGACAAAACAAAACAGACAAACAAAACAGACAAACAAAACAGACAAACAAAAACACAATTTAACTCATGAAGCAAGTTAAATCAATTGGTTTAAACAACCCATAAATGTTGAGGTGGATAGTTCCACATACACAAATGTAATGGGCTATCCGGCCTTGAATAACAGAGTTGATTAATCAAGTTGTTGACCACAGGAACACAACGCTGTGTAGTGGTTGTGTTGATCTTTTGTTCACTCACGACGAACCCGGTGTGTAGGGTCTGTTGTGTGTGGAGCGCCACATCTCGTAGCTGTGTGTGTGTGTGTGTGTGTGTGTGTGTGTGTGTGTGTGTGTGTGTGTGTGTGTGTGTGTGTGTGTGTGTGTGCGTGTGTGTGGTGTGTGGTGTGTGCGTGTGTGTGCGAAGGTGCGAAGGTGTGTGTGTGTGTGTGTGTGTGTGTGTGTGTGTGTGTGTGTGTGTGTGTGTGTGTGTGTGTGTGTGTGTGTGTGTGTGTGTGTGTGTGTGTGTGTGTGTGTGTGTGTGTGTGTGTGTGTGTGTGTGTGTGTGTGTGTGTGTGTGTGTGTGTGTGTGTGTGTGTGTGTGTGTGTGTGTGTGTGTGTGTGTGTGTGTGTGTGTGTGTGTGTGTGGTGTGTGTGTGTGTGTGTGTGTGTGTGTGTGTGTGTGTGTTTGTGGTGTTTGTGGTGTGTGTGGGCGTGTGTGTGTGTGTGTGTGTGTGTGTGTGTGTGTGTGTGTGTGTGTGTGTGTGTGTGTGTGTGTGTGTGTGTGTGTATGTGTGTGTATGTGTGTGTGTGTGTCTGTGTGGTGTGTGTGTGTGTGTGTGTGTGGTGTGTGTGTGTGTGTGTGTGTGTGTGTGTGTGTGTGTGTGTGTGTGTGTGTGTGTGTGGTGTGTGTGTGGTGTCTGTGTGTGGTGTGTGTGGTGTGTGTGTATGTGTGCATGCGTGTGTTCATTCCACTCACAGCGAACTCTGCGTGCAGCGTCTGTGTGTTGAGCACCACATCTCGTAGCTGCTGTCTGGACAGGGTCCGGCCGGCTGACTGCAGGTACTCCTGAGTGGCCCTCTCTCTGGGGGTCACCACCCCACAGTTCAGGGGCTCCACCGAGGCCAGGGAGGACATGTCCAGCACCAGGGAGACGTTGGAGCCTCTCCTACAGGACCAAAACACACATTAACATGGTCTTTTCCTCCTTCTAGGTTGATCTGTCTTTTCTCAGAGTGGGTTACTGTGGTGTTTCTATTGGCAGAAGTCATTATGATGCGGGTCATAAACAAACAATGTTCTGCCTAGCAACATGGGCAACAGATTACTGTAACTGGCTAATCAAGGGAACAATTGTTGAACTAGACTGGACTATCTTTAAATGATATTTTTTTGTTCCTCCTCATCTCCTGAAGATAACATGTCTTGGTCTATTCGCACGCCCACATCAAATCACCTTCTCATTGTTTACCCTGGTCCAATCAGAGGGGGTTAAATATGGCGTCCGGTCCCGGTTGGCTGGGCTTCCAGAACAACAACAAACTGTTAAGAACAAACTCTGGCTAATGACCAATCACCATGGAGACAGGTCTTCCTGACCCCCTGACACCAGCTAATGCCCAATCACCAAGGAGACATGTCTTCCTGACCCTCTGACACCAGCTAATGACCAATCACCAAGGAGACATGTCTTCCTGACCCCTGACACCAGCTAATGACCAATCACCAAGGAGACAGGTCTTCCTGACTCCCTGACACCAGCTAATGACCAATCACCACGGGAGACAGGTCTTCCTGACCCCTTGACACCAGCTAATGCCCAATCACCAAGGAGACATGTCTTCCTGACTCCCTGACACCAGCTAATGACCAATCATCACAGAGACAGGTCTTCCTGACCCCTTGACACCAGCTAAAGCCCAATCACCACGGAGACAGGTCTTCCTGACACCCGCTATAAAACACACACACGTGCACAAATGAATATCCACACGCACGCATATATACAGTATATAGTCTCACTCTCTGTCTCTGTCTCTCTCTGTCTCTCTCTCTCTCTTTCTCTCTCTGTCTCTCTCTCTGTCTCTCTCTCTCTCTCTCTCTCTCTCTCTCTCTCTCTCTCTCTCTCTCTCTCTCTCTGTCTCTCTCTCTCTCTCTCTCTCTCTCTGTCTCTCTCTCTCTCTGTCTCTGTCTCTGTCTCTGTCTCTGTCTCTGTCTCTCTCTCTCTCTCTCTCTCTCTCTCTCTCTGTCTCTCTCTCTCTGTCTGTCTCTGTCTCTGTCTCTCTCTCTCTCTGTCTCTCTCTGTCTCTCTCTCTCCATATGGCTGCTCAGCCATTGTAACATCTCGATGACCATTTTGCCAAAAATCTTCAACAATGCAGAGACCAGCATATCTCTGTTTTCTCAGTTGTTGACACTGAATGCAGAGCACAGACTAAAGGGAATTGTTCCAGTCTGGACCAGACATTCAGTGTTGTGTGTCCACTCTGAACTGCAGTCCTGCAACAATCAGCCCCATGGCGGCTCAGGAAGTAGCCAGTTTCCTGTCAGAGAGTCACGCCTTTCCCTTTTGTTCTTGTGGTCTGAGCCCAAATGGCAGTCTATTCAGAGACAGTGGAGTCACAGGTTAGGGCTGCTGGTGCCTGTCACTCCGTACTGTTTTTCTTGACAGGAAGATGGCATGTGCCTGGTTAGTGACACCACTCAGGTTTCTAAGTGTATATTGTTTAAAATAATCAACTTGGTGGTTCGAGCCCTGAATGTTGATTGGCTGACGGTCGTAGTATATCAGACCGTATACCACAGGTATGACAAAACATGTATTTTTACTGTTCTAATTATGTTGGTAACCAGTTTATAATAGCAATAAGGCACCTTGGGGGGTTGTGATATATGGCTAATATACCACGGCTAAGGGCTGTGTCCAGAAACTCCACGTTGCATCGTGCGTAAGAACAGCCCTTAGCCGTGGTATATTGGCCATATACCACACCTCCTCGGGCCTTACTGCTTAAAATATATAATGCTGACAGTGTTAATGATCTTCTTCCTGTCATATAATATATACATTCTAACCTACATTTACATAGAGGAAATACACATTACATTTCCAGACCTGAGCGATATCAGGCATCCTCAAACTGCACTCCAAAATGTTACAAAAGCACTTGACAATATTCCCCCACCCAACAATCCTATGTAATCTATCACCATGAGACACCTGCCAGTGAAATGAACCCTCTCTCATTGTATTTTATCCTGGTTCATTGTTTTACATAAAGAACATTCCTGAGGCCTGTTCCGGAACATTCTCTCACTTCCTTCTTATAAACATCAGGGTGACTTGTGACATAAGGGGGCCTCAATCTCAATTCATCTTTCCTCACCTCCTTCTCAACTGTATAAGAGGAGAAGGTCAGAGGGGGAGGGGCTATGTATCTTCTCCTTCAATGGGTTTTGAGAAGGAGGTGAGGAGGTGAGGAATCAAGGTAAGATTATTTGAGAAAGAACCAAGACGTCCTCTTCCCTCCTCTTCTACCTCCTCCTCTATGTCCTCCATCTCCTCCTTCTCCACCTCTTCCGTCCTTCTCATCCTCCTCCTCATTCCCTCCTCCTCCTCCTCTACATCCTCCATCTCCTCCTCCTCCCCCTCTTCCTTCCTCCTCCTCCCCCCTCTTCCGTCCTCCTCCTCCACCTCTTCCGTCCTTCTCCTCCTCCTCCTCTACATCCTGCATCTCCTCCTTCTCCCCCTCTTCCTTCCTCCTCCTCCTCCACCTCTTCCGTCCTTCTCCTCCTCCTCCTCTACATCCTGCATCTCCTCCTTCTGCCCCTCTTCCCTCCTTCTCCCCTCCTTCCTTCCTCCTCCTCCCCCTCCTCCTCCTCCTCCCTGTTCCCACCTTCCTCAGACTAAGGCAGAGGAGGTGTTCTACCCCTCGTTCTACACGTACTCTACGGAGAACACCTGCCACCAAACACAATCAGATGTTAGAGGTCTGGGGAAAATACCACGGCTCAATGCCTCTGGACTCTGGCCAGCATGTAACAGTTCACCTGAGTGCAGTGGGATGTGATAACATAACCCACAAGTTACTGCTGGGAGATGATACAATCTGCTGGTATCAGACATTCATTTGGGGATTGTGTGTAGCTACAACATCTAATCTGCTTGGTGTAAACGCACAATGAAAACCTTCAAATGTCTTCAAACCAGTTTCTCTCTGTGTCTCACTCTGTCTCACTCTGTGGTCTGTCTCTGTGTTCTGTCTCTGTGTCTCTCTCTGTGTCTCTCTCTGTGTCTCTCTCTGTGTTCTCTCTCTGTGTCTCTCTCTGTCTCTCTCTCTGTGTTCTCTCTCTGTGTTCTCTTTCTGTGTCTCTCTCTGTGTCTCTCTCTGTGTTCTCTCTCTGTGTCTCTCTCTGTGTCTCTCTCTGTGTTCTCTCTCTGTGTCTCTCTCTGTGTCTCTCTCTGTGTTCTCTCTCTGTGTTCTCTTTCTGTGTCTCTCTCTGTGTTCTCTCTCTGTGGTCTGTCTCTGTGTTCTGTCTCTGTGTCTCTCTCTGTGTCTCTCTCTGTGTTCTCTCTCTGTGTTCTCTTTCTGTGTCTCTTTCTGTGTCTCTCTCTGTGTCTCTCTCTGTGTCTCTCTCTGTGTTCTCTTTCTGTGTCTCTCTCTCTGTCTCTCTCTGTGTTCTCTCTCTGTGTCTCTCTCTGTGTCTCTCTCTGTGTTTTCTCTCTGTGTTCTCTTTCTGTGTCTCTCTCTGTGTTCTCTCTCTGTGTCTCTCTCTGTGTCTCTCTCTGTGTTCTGTCTCTGTGTCTCTCTCTGTGTCTCTCTCTGTGTTCTCTTTCTGTGTCTCTCTCTGTGTTCTCTTTCTGTGTCTCTCTCTGTGTCTCTCTCTGTGTAGTTAAAAGCAGCAGTGGAAAGTTTCCCAGACATCACTTACAGTGTTCTTCTAAAGTCAAGCCAGAGAGGAAGAGCAACATTAAAGACTTTAGACATCACCCCTTCCCCTCCCCTCCTTCCCCCACCTCTCCCCTCCTTCCCCCTCCTCTCCCCTCCTTCCCTCCCTCCTCTCCCCTCCTTCCCTCCCTCCTCTCCTCTCCGCCTCCTCCCCCCTCTTCTCCCCCTCCTCCCATCCTCCCCCCTCCTCTCCCCCTCCCCTCCCCCTCATCCTTGTCCTCTCCCCCATCCGTCCGTTCTTTGTGTCACTAGGACAGTTCTTGATTGGCCGCCAACATCCAACCAAACCCTGCCCTGACCTCACATACACTACAGCCCAGCTATGGAGAGAGACCTCCAACTCTGGGACAATCAGGCTGTAGACTACAGCCCAGCTATGGAGAGAGACCCTCCAGCTCTGGGACAATCAGGCTATAGACTACAGCCCAGCTATGGAGAGAGACCTCCAGCTCTGGGACAATCAGGCTATAGACTACAGCCCAGCTGTGGAGAGAGACCCTCCAGCTCTGGGACAATCAGGCTATAAACTACAGCCCAGCTATGGAGAGAGACCTCCAGCTCTGGGACAATCAGGCTATAGACTACAGCCCAGCTATTGAGAGAGACCCTCCAGCTCTGGGACAATCAGGCTATAGACTACAGCCCAGCTATGGAGAGAGACCTCCAGCTCTGGGACAATCAGGCTATAGACTACAGCCCAGCTATGGAGAGAGACCATCCAGTTCTGGGACAATCAGGCTATAGACTACAGCCCAGCTATGGAGAGAGACCTCCAGCTCTGGGTCAATCAGGCTATAGACTACAGCCCAGCTATGGAGAGAGACCTCCAGCTCTGGGACAATCAGGCTATAGACTACAGCCCAGCTATTGAGAGACCCTCCAGCTCTGGGACAATCAGGATATAGACTACAGCCCAGCTATTGAGAGAGACCCTCCAGCTCTGGGACAATCAGGCTATAGACTACAGCCCAGCTATGGAGAGAGACCTCCAGCTCTGGGACAATCAGGCTATAGACTACAGCCCAGCTATTGAGAGACCCTCCAGATCTGGGACAATCAGGATATAGACTACAGCCCAGCTATTGAGAGAGACCCTCCAGCTCTGGGACAATCAGGCTATAGACTACAGCCCAGCTATGGAGAGAGACCTCCAGCTCTGGGACAATCAGGCTATAGACTACAGCCCAGCTATTGAGAGACCCTCCAGCTCTGGGACAATCAGGCTATAAACTACAGCCCAGCTATGGAGAGAGACCTCCAGCTCTGGGACAATCAGGCTATAGACTACAGCCCAGCTATTGAGAGAGACCCTCCAGCTCTGGGACAATAAGGCTATAGACTACAGCCCAGCTATGGAGAGAGACCTCCAGCTGTGGGACAATCAGGCTATAGACTACAGCCCAACTATGGAGAGAGACCCTCCAGTTCTGGGACAATCAGGCTATAGACTACAGCCCAGCTATGGAGAGAGGCCTCCAGCTCTGGGTCAATCAGGCTATAGACTACAGCCCAGCTATGGAGAGAGACCTCCAGCTCTGGGACAATCAGGCTATAGACTACAGCCCAGCTATTGAGAGACCCTCCAGCTCTGGGACAATCAGGATATAGACTACAGCCCAGCTATTGAGAGAGACCCTCCAGCTCTGGGACAATCAGGCTATAGACTACAGCCCAGCTATGGAGAGAGACCTCCAGCTCTGGGACAATCAGGCTATAGACTACAGCCCAGCTATTGAGAGACCCTCCAGCTCTGGGACAATCAGGCTATAGACTACAGCCCAGCTATTGAGAGACCCTCCAGCTCTGGGGCAATCAGGCTATAGACTACAGCCCAGCTATTGAGAGACCCTCCAGCTCTGGGACAATCAGGCTATAGACTACAGCCCAGCTATTGAGAGAGACCCTCCAGCTCTGGGACAATCAGGCTATAGACTACAGCCCAGCTATTGAGAGAGACCTCCAGCTCTGGGACAATCAGGCTATAACCTACTTCAAAACGGTTACATGGTTTCAGTCTTTCAACCCAGAATCATTGTGAGATGATTTAGTGGACAACTGAACCCACACTGCTCATACTTCTTTTTATGAGGAGACGAGAACCAGTATTGTCCTTGTCCTTAGCTCAGTTGGTAGAGCATGGCGCTTGTAACGCCAGGGTAGTGGGTTCGATCCCCGGGACCACCCATACGTAGAATGTATGCACACATGACTGTAAGTCGCTTTGGATAAAAGCGTCTGCTAAATGGCATATATTATTATATTATTTTATACAGAACGCTCATCGGTTTGGTCCAACACAGATGAACATTGAGTGTCCATATTCAATCACCCCCAGTATTCACTCACCTCTCCTGGAGACACGCGGCAGGCTTCATCCTGAAGGGAGAGGGGCTGGCTGACAGGCAGGGTTTTTGGTGGGCAGGGGGGAGCTGCGGAGGACCACAGCTGGAGCTGGAGACAGGGATGGGGACAGGGGTGGTGGGTGGAGGACGGCAGGCTCTGGGTGGAGGTATGGATGTGGGTGTAGAAGGCGGTGCTGGCTCTGCTTGGACCATGCTGCTAGAGAAGAGGACCTGGGGATTAATGACAAGATGGGACAGCATTAGTTTAGCTTCAGACACACCTTTACTAAAGATTAAACCAGGACCTGGGGATTAATGACAAGATGGGACAGCATTAGTTTAGCTTCAGACACGCCTTTACTAAAGATTAAACCAGGACCTGGGGAATAATGACAAGATGGGACAGCATTAGATTAGCTTCAGACACATCTTTACGAAAGATAAAACCAGGACCTGTATTCACAAAGCATCTCACAGTAGAAAGACATATGTTTTATTGTCACATACACCAGGTAGGGGCAGTGAAATGTGTTGTTTTACAGGCTCAGTGCCGCCCTCCTGAAGTGCCTTGCTCAATGGCACATCAGCAGATTGTTCATCTTGTCAGTTCGGGAATTCTAACCAGCGACCTTTTGGTTACTGGTCCACTGCTCTAACTGCTAGACTACCTGCTGCCCTGTAAGAGAGCTGATCTTGGATCAGTTTGGTCTTTTAGATCATAGTGAATAAGATGACATGGTCAGGCAGGACCTGATCCTAGATCAGCACTCGTACTCTGAGATACTTTATGAATACAGGTGTATTACACATAACATTATGGTACTGTAGTAATTCACACTACAACTTGGGGCTTCAAATGTGTGTTGCATTATGGGAATTGTAGTTAATCGCGCTCCAACCTACCTGGGGCTGGGTCTGGGCCGGGGGTGGGACGGTGACAGGGGTCAGCTGAAGGTCGCGGCCGGGGAAAACGGACTGCTCTTTGGTCTGCCTGTCAGAATATTCAACCTTCTCCTTTCGACGGTAGAGGACCTGAGAGAGAGGAGAGGAGAGGAGAGGAGAGGAGAGGAGAGGAGAGGAGAGGAGAGGAGAGGAGAGCTGAGGAGAGCTTTGATTGCTATTGGAATGAAAGAGCAGTTCACAGCAAACCCTATGGACATCACAACACTTCCTCATTCCTTCTTTCTGTTGCCAGTCACCTCAGGTGTCCTGCCTGCTTACAATGAGTCCCCACTGGTCTCAATTCCAGGTGATTAGCCTTACGGCAGAGCTAATTCTGGAGTTCTAATGTCACTGTCTGCAGGCCCTGAGGTGGCATGACCTCAGAGGACCCGCCAGCCACAGAGAGAGAGAGCAGTGAGACCTGGGTTCAATCTTGGATTCACACTAGATCATTATATTGTGACATTGTGATATTGAGATATTGAGATATTGTAAAATTGAGATATTGTGATATTGTGATATGCATGCCCTCTTGTGGATGTGAAACATAGTTCTGTTGGAGATGGCTGAGTGATATAGTCTACAACATGTACAATAACATGGGAGATGGCTGAGTGATATAGTCTACCACATGTACAATAACATGGGAGATGGCTGAGTGATATAGTCTACCACATGTACAATAACATGGGAGATGGCTGAGTGATATAGTCTACCACATGTACAATAACATGGGAGATGGCTGAGTGATATAGTCTACCACATGTACAATAACATGGGAGATGGCTGAGTGATATAGTCTACAACATGGGAGATGGCTGAGTGATATAGTCTACCACATGGACAACAACATGGGAGATGGCTGAGTGATATAGTCTACCACATGTACAATAACATGGGAGATGGCTGAGTGATATAGTCTACCACATGTACAATAACATGGGAGATGGCTGAGTGATATAGTCCACAACATGGGAGATGGCTGAGTGATATAGTCTACAACATGTACAATAACATGGGAGATGGCTGAGTGATATAGTCTACAACATGTACAATAACATGGGAGATGGCTGAGTGATATAGTCTACAACATGTACAATAACATGGGAGATGGCTGAGTGATATAGTCTACAACATGTACAATAACATGGGAGATGGTGAGTGATATAGTCTACCACATGTACACTAACATGGGAGATGGCTGAGTGATATAGTCTACAACATGTACAATAACATGGGAGATGGCTGAGTGATATAGTCTACCACATGTACATAACATGGGAGATGGCTGAGTGATATAGTCTACCACATGTACACTAACATGGGAGATGGCTGAGTGATATAGTCTACAACATGTACACTAACATGGGAGATGGCTGAGTGATATAGTCTACAACATGTACACTAACATGGGAGATGGCTGAGTGATATAGTCTACAACATGTACACTAACATGGGAGATGGCTGAGTGATATAGTCTACAACATGTACAATAACATGGGAGATGGCTGAGTGATATAGTCTACAACATGGACAATAACATGGGAGATGGCTGAGTGATATAGTCTACAACATGTACAATAACATGGGAGATGGCTGAGTGATATAGTCTACCACATGTACAATAACATGGGAGATGGCTGAGTGATATAGTCTACCACATGTACAATAACATGGGAGATGGCTGAGTGATATAGTCTACAACATGTACAATAACATGGGAGATGGCTGAGTGATATAGTCTACCACATGTACAATAACATGGGAGATGGCTGAGTGATATAGTCTACAACATGTACAATAACATGGGAGATGGCTGAGTGATATAGTCTACCACATGTACAATAACATGGGAGATGGCTGAGTGATATAGTCTACCACATGTACAATAACATGGGAGATGGCTGAGTGATATAGTCTACAACATGGACAATAACATGGGAGATGGCTGAGTGATATAGTCTACCACATGTACAATAACATGGGAGATGGCTGAGTGATATAGTCCACAACATGGGAGATGGCTGAGTGATATAGTCTACAACATGTACAATAACATGGGAGATGGCTGAGTGATATAGTCTACAACATGTACAATAACATGGGAGATGGCTGAGTGATATAGTCTACAACATGTACAATAACATGGGAGATGGCTGAGTGATATAGTCTACAACATGTACAATAACATGGGAGATGGCTGAGTGATATAGTCTACAACATGTACAATAACATGGGAGATGGCTGAGTGATATAGTCTACAACATGTACAACAACATGGGAGATGGCTGAGTGATATAG
Organism: Oncorhynchus keta; assembly: GCF_023373465.1. Lineage (NCBI taxonomy): Eukaryota > Metazoa > Chordata > Actinopteri > Salmoniformes > Salmonidae > Oncorhynchus > Oncorhynchus keta. Next base: position 297,727 of record NW_026290834.1, read on the forward strand.
TCTACAACATGTACAATAACATGGGAGATGGCTGAGTGATATAGTCTACAACATGGACAATAACATGGGAGATGGCTGAGTGATATAGTCTACCACATGTACAATAACATGGGAGATGGCTGAGTGATATAGTCTACAACATGTACAGCAACATGGGAGATGGCTGAGTGATATAGTCTACAACATGTACAATAACATGGGAGATGGCTGAGTGATATAGTCTACAACATGGGAGATGGCTGAGTGATATAGTCTACAACATGTACAATAACATGGGAGATGGCTGAGTGATATAGTCTACAACATGGACAATAACATGGGAGATGGCTGAGTGATATAGTCTACAACATGTACAATAACATGGGAGATGGCTGAGTGATATAGTCCAACAACATAACATGGGAGATGGCTGAGTGATATAGTCCACAACATGGGAGATGGCTGAGTGATATAGTCTACAACATGTACAGCAACATGGGAGATGGCTGAGTGATATAGTCTACAACATGTACAATAACATGGGAGATGGCTGAGTGATATAGTCTACAACATGTACAACAACATGGGAGATGGCTGAGTGATATAGTCTACAACATGTACAATAACATGGGAGATGGCTGAGTGATATAGTCTACAACATGGACAATAACATGGGAGATGGCTGAGTGATATAGTCTACAACATGGACAATAACATGGGAGATGGCTGAGTGATATAGTCTACAACATGTACAATAACATGGGAGATGGCTGAGTGATATAGTCTACAACATGTACAATAACATGGGAGATGGCTGAGTGATATAGTCTACAACATGTACAATAACATGGGAGATGGCTGAGTGATATAGTCTACAACATGTACAATAACATGGGAGATGGCTGAGTGATATAGTCTACAACATGTACAATAACATGGGAGATGGCTGAGTGATATAGTCTACAACATGTACAACAACATGGGAGATGGCTGAGTGATATAGTCTACAACATGGACAATAACATGGGAGATGGCTGAGTGATATAGTCTACAACATGGGAGATGGCTGAGTGATATAGTCTACAACATGTACAATAACATGGGAGATGGCTGGTGATATAGTCTACAACATGTACAATAACATGGGAGATGGCTGAGTGATATAGTCTACAACATGTACAACAACATGGGAGATGGCTGAGTGATATAGTCTACAACATGTACAATAACATGGGAGATGGCTGAGTGATATAGTCTACAACATGGACAATAACATGGGAGATGGCTGAGTGATATAGTCTACAACATGTACAATAACATGGGAGATGGCTGAGTGATATAGTCTACAACATGTACAATAACATGGGAGATGGCTGAGTGATATAGTCTACAACATGTACAATAACATGGGAGATGGCTGAGTGATATAGTCTACAACATGTACAATAACATGGGAGATGGCTGAGTGATATAGTCTACAACATGGACAATAACATGGGAGATGGCTGAGTGATATAGTCTACAACATGGACAATAACATGGGAGATGGCTGAGTGATATAGTCTACAACATGGACAATAACATGGGAGATGGCTGAGTGATATAGTCTACAACATGGACAATAACATGGGAGATGGCTGAGTGATATAGTCTACAACATGTACAATAACATGGGAGATGGCTGAGTGATATAGTCTACAACATGTACAATAACATGGGAGATGGCTGAGTGATATAGTCTACAACATGGACAATAACATGGGAGATGGCTGAGTGATATAGTCTACAACATGGACAATAACATGGGAGATGGCTGAGTGATATAGTCTACAACATGGACAATAACATGGGAGATGGCTGAGTGATATAGTCTACAACATGGGAGATGGCTGAGTGATATAGTCTACAACATGGACAATAACATGGGAGATGGCGCCCTCCTGTGGAATCCAGTAATGTTGCACGTCCTCTTTGAGCTCATAACAGTAACAATAGCTAATGCATGGATTGAATTGTATGTACACCAAGCAGAATGTAAACACAGCACAGCATCACTTCCTGCTAAATAAAGGTTACAGATATACACAGAAATACCCCTGTAAGACATTCAAAGCCCACTTCCTGCTAAATAAAGGTTACAGAAATACCCCTGTAAGACATTCAAAAGCCCACTTCCTGTGCATTAGCATGTTGTTCCTGTTAGGAAGAAGAGTTAACAACCTGAACTCGGAACTAGGGGTCATATCTTGTCTGTGTCCCAAGGGCCCTGGTCTAAAGTAGTGCACTATATAAGGAGTAGGGCCCTGGTCTAAAGTAGTACACTATATAGGGAATAGGGCTCGGTCTAAAGTAGTGCACTATATAGGGATTCACACAGGATGTGACCACTGGTTACTGGATGTGACCCCTGGTAACAGGATGTGACCCCTGGTTACAGGATGTGACCCCTGGTTGCAGGATGTGACCCCTGGTTACTGGATGTGACTATTGGTAACAGGATGTGACCCCTGGTTACTGGATGTGACCCCTGGTTACTGGATGTGACCCCTGGTTCCTGGATGTGACCCCTGGTTACTGGATGTGACCCCTGGTTACAGGATGTGACCCCTGGTTACTGGATGTGACCCCTGGTTCTTGGATGTGACCCCTGGTAACAGGATGTGACCCCTGGTTACTGGATGTGACCCCTGGTTCCTGGATGTGACCCCTGGTAACAGGATGTGACCCCTGGTTACTGGATGTGACCCCTGGTTCCTGGATGTGACCCCTGGTTACTGGATGTGACATCTGGTTACAGATTGTGACCCCTGGTTACTGGTTCAGGTTTTTTTGACACGATGGACCCACTAACTGACCACATTGCTATTTGGGACACAGCCTTTGTGACCTCTGACCTCTATTAAGTAACACAGCTTTGGGGTTTTAACTGGCTAATCATCCTCAGGCTAGCAACAGCATCTATCCCAGGGGCTATCAGAGGTCTGATGATGTCATGAGCTTACGAACTGATGACCTCATGTCCCGCCCACTTCGCCCTTCAGCCAATCGGAGTGCTCGGGGATCATGTGTGAGCCAATTAGAGCGCTCTGGGATCATGTGTCAGAGTGGGAGAAAGCCTTCACATCCTTGACCACAGGCGGTCATAGCTGATCTCTTCAAATCTCCTACAGATCCTCTCTGAGACACACACACACACACACAGACACACACACACACACACACAGACACACACACAAACAGACACGCAGCCACACACAGATCCCATTCACAAAGACACCACCTTTCACAAACAACCTACTGTATCTTCACAGAGGATGTTGTATGACTGTTGCTATGTGTTGATAGGAGAGGATGTTGACTGACTGTTGCTATGTGTTGGCAGGAGAGGATGTTGACTGACTGTTGCTATGTGTTGATAGGAGAGGATGTTGACTGACTGTTGCTATGTGTTGATAGGAGAGGATGTTGACTGACTGTTGCTGTGTGTTGACAGGAGAGGATGCTGACTGACTGTTGCTATGTGTTGATAGGAGAGGATGTTGACTGACTGTTGCTATGTGTTGACAGTGGAGGATGTTGACTGACTGTTGCTATGTGTTGACGGGAGAGGATGCTGACTGACTGTTGCTATGTGTTGACAGGAGAGGATGTTGACTGACTGTTGCTATGTGTTGACAGGAGAGGATGCTGACTGACTGTTGCTATGTGTTGACAGTGAAGGATGTTGACTGACTGTTGCTATGTGTTGACAGGAGAGGATGCTGACTGACTGTTGCTATGTGTTGATAGGAGAGGATGTTGACTGACTGTTGCTATGTGTTGACAGTGGAGGATGTTGACTGACTGTTGCTATGTGTTGACAGGAGAGGATGTTGACTGACTGTTGCTATGTGTTGACAGTGGAGGATGTTGACTGACTGTTGCTATGTGTTGACAGGAGAGGATGTTGACTGACTGTTGCTATGTGTTGACAATGGAGGATGTTGACTGACTGTTGCTATGTGTTGACAGGAAAGGATGTTGACTGACTGTTGCTATGTGTTGACAGGAGAGGATGCTGACTGCCTGTTGCTATGTGTTGACAGGGAAGGATGTTGACTGACTGTTGCTATGTGTTGACAGGAGAGGATGCTGACTGACTGTTGCTATGTGTTGGCAGGAGAGGATGTTGACTGACTGTTTCTATGTGTTGACAGTGGAGGATGTTGACTGACTGTTGCTATGTGTTGACAGGAGAGGATGTTGACTGACTGTTGCTATGTGTTGACAGGAGAGGATGCTGACTGACTGTTGCTATGTGTTGATAGGAGAGGATGTTGACTGACTGTTGCTATGTGTTGACAGTGGAGGATGTTGACTGACTGTTGCTATGTGTTGACAGGGGAGGATGTTGACTGACTGTTGCTACGTGTTGACAGGAGAGGATGTTGACTGACTGTTGCTATGTGTTGACAGTGGAGGATGTTGACTGACTGTTGCTATGTGTTGACAGGAGAGGATGTTGACTGACTGTTGCTATGTGTTGACAGGAGAGGATGCTGACTGACTGTTGCTATGTGTTGACAGTAGAGGATGTTGACTGACTGTTGCTATGTGTTGACAGGAGAGGATGTTGACTGACTGTTGCTATGTGTTGACAGGAGAGGATGTTGACTGACTGTTGCTATGTGTTGACAGGAGAGGATGCTGACTGACTGTTGCTATGTGTTGACAGGAGAGGATGCTGACTGACTGTTGCTATGTGTTGACAGGAGAGGATGTTATCTTTAGTTCTGTACTAGCGATAGAGGTTATT
>NW_026290834.1:315000-320000 GCF_023373465.1 Oncorhynchus keta
TCTTTAGACTGATAGCACAGAGGAAACCATTAGGCTGTGATGAAAAAGACGCCCACCTCTCAGGTGAAAAACAATGAGCAAACAAACTACCTACCACAGAGCATACAGCCCAACACAGAGGACACCATTAGGACTGATAACACAGAGGACACCATTAGGACTGATAACACAGAGGACACCATTAGGACTGATAACACAGAAACCATTAGGACTGATACAGCCGAACACAGAGGAAACCATTAGGACTGATAACACAGAGAAACCATTAGGACTGATAACACAGAGGAAACCATTAGGACTGATAACACAGAGGACACCATTAGGACTGATAACACAGAGGACACCATTAGGACTGATAACACAGAGCATAAAGCTCAACACAGAGGATACCATTAGGACTGATAACACAGAGGACACCATTAGGACTGATAACACAGAGGAAACCATTAGGACTGATAACACAGAGCATACAGCCCAACACAGAGGAAACCATTAGGACTGATAACACAGAGGAAACCATTAGGACTGATAACACAGAGAAAACCATAGAACTGATAACACAGAGACTGACACCATTAGGACTGATAACACAGAGCTGATAACACAGAAACCATTAGGACTGATAACACAGAGGACAGAGGAAACCATTAGGACTGATAACACAGAGGAAACCATTAGGACTGATAACACAGAGGAAACCATTAGAACTGATAACACAGAGGACACCATTAGGACTGATAACACAGAGGAAACCATTAGGACTGATAACACAGAGCATACAGCCCAACACAGAGGACACCATTAGGACTGATAACACAGAGGACACCATTAGGACTGATAACACAGAGGACACCATTAGGACTGATTAGAACTGATAACACAGAGGAAACCATTAGGACTGATAACACAGAGCAAACATCCCAACACAGAGGACACCAGGTCTTCTGTGTGACTGATAACACAGGAACCCTCCTCTCCTCAACACAGAGGAGTCCAGCAGGACAGATAACACAGAGAGCCCAACACACAGGACAGAGGATCCTGTCACATGAAGGAGATTACAGTACGTTACGGATGAAAGACAACACAGAGGGCACCAGTGCTACAAACCTCTGATTTACACAGAGGAAACCATTAGAACTGATAACACAGAGCATACAGCCCAACACAGAGGACACCATTAGGTCTGATAACACACAGGACACACACAGACACAGAGGACACACACAGGTCTGACAACACAGAGGAAACCATTAGACACTGATAACACAGACATACAGCCCAACACAGAGGAAACCATTAGGACTGATAACACAGAGGAAACATATAAACTGATAACACAGATACACACGTGCACACATACAGGAAGTAGCGTACCTCCGAGGAGACCTCTGTGATGCCGAAGTGACCCAGGCTACGATGCAGGGTGTTGATGTTCAGTGATTGAATAACCTCCTCTGCTGGGAGGGGCTCCGTGGCCCCTGGCCTATCAGATGACACATACAGCTCAATGCCATTCGTCCCCTCCTATTGGGGGGGTGGAGGAGGAAGAGGAGGAAGAGGATGTTAGATAACGCTCAAATTAAATGATATCCACAGACAGCCTCACATTAAGGTTGAACTAGAGTAGTGAAGTGGTTTGTGGGATGTGTTGTTGTGGAGGTCTGGCCAGTCTGTATGAACTACGGTCATTTGTGTTCAGTGGAAACTAGTTTCAAATCATCCTTATTACTGTCTATAGTCAGTAAAAGGTGTTGAACACACATGTGTGTGTGTGTGTGTGTGTGTGTGTGTGTGTGTGTGTGTGTGTGTGTGTGTGTGTGTGTATGTGTGTGTGTGATACACACGTGTGTGTGTACAGGTGTGTGTACCTGTTTGAGGAGTCTGTGATGTGTGTGACCCAGGCTGTGTGTGGGTGTGTGATGTTGTGTGATTGAATAACCTCCTCTGCTGGGAGGGGTGTGCCCCTGGCCTATCAGATGACACATACAGTATGTTTGTGTGTGTGTGTGTGTGTGTGTGTGTGTGTGTGTGTGTGTGTGTGTGTGTGTGTGTGTGTGTGTGCCTCTGTGTGTGTGTGTGTTGTGTGAGGAGGAAGAGGATGTTGTGTGTAACGTGTGTGTAAATGTGTATCTGTGTGTGTGTGTCTTACATTGAGTCTGTTGATGTGTACGTGTGAATGTGGTTTGTGTGGATGTGTGTGTGTGTGTGTGTGTGTGTGTGTGTGTGTGTGTCATTTGTGTTCAGTGTGTGTGTTGTGTCTTATTGAGTCTGTTGATAGTCAGTACGTGTTGAGATGTTTGAGGGTGTGTGTGTGTGTGTGTGTGTGTGTGTGTGTGTGTGTGTGTGTGTGTGTGTGTGTGTGTGTGTGTGTGTGTGTGTGTGTGTGTGTGTGTGTGTGTGTGTGTGTGTGTGTGTGTGTGTGTGTGTGTGTGTGTGTGTGTGTGTCTTACATTGAGTCTGTTGATGTGTACGTGTCTGGGAGAGATGTTCAGAGCAGCCGCTACCCCCTCTCTGAACCGCTTTAGAAGAGACATGGTTAACCTCCTCACATCAACCTGCAGCGTCTGACAGAGGGAGGCAGGGGTGGGGGAGGAAGGGAGGGAGGAAGGGAGGAGGAGGGGGAGGGGGGGGAGGTGGGAGGGAGGAAAGCAGGGAGGGAGGAAGGGAGGAGAAGGGGGAGGGATGAGGAAGGGATGGTGAGAAAGGGGGAGAGATGGAGGGAGGGAGGGAGGGAGGGAGGGAGGGAGGGAGGGAGGGAGGGAGGGAGGGAGGGAGGGAGGGAGGGAGGGAGGGAGGGGGTAAGGGGGAGGAAGGTGGAGAGGGGAGAAAGAGAGAGGGGGGAAAGTGTGAGACACACTGACAGCCCAGAGCAGGAGAGAGATATATCACCATGGAAACTAGAGTTGAATTCACAGGGGAGACATCTGGATTGACTGGTGCCAATAACAGAGCGAGTGACTGTGTCCTGAACAGCAGAACATCAGACAGGAACTAGATAGAGACACTGTACTGCGTGTTACCTTGCCAACACACACATTGTATACTTACTTCCAGACAAACACTCACAAGATGGGAAACAAACCCTTTTCACAAAGAGGATGGAGAGACATGCTCTGTAGTGGTACCTCTCTACAACACTCTGTTACCTCTCTGTTACCTCCCTGTTACCTCTCTGTTACCTCTCTATAACACTCTGTTACCTCCCTGTTACCTCTCTGTTACCTCTCTATAACACTCTGTTACCTCCCTGTTACCTCTCTGTTACCTCTCTATAACACCCTGTTACCTCCCTGTTACCTCTCTATAACACCCTGTTACCTCTCTGTTACCTCTCTATAACACCCTGTTACCTCTCTATAACACTCTGTTACCTCTCTACAACACTCTGTTACCTCCCTGTTACCTCTCTGTTACCTCTCTATAACACTCTGTTACCTCCCTGTTACCTCTCTGTTACCTCTCTATAACACTCTGTTACCTCCCTGTTACCTCTCTGTTACCTCTCTACAACACTCTGTTACCTCCCTGTTACCTCTCTGTTACCTCTCTATAACACTCTGTTACCTCCCTGTTACCTCTCTATAACACTCTGTTACCTCTCTACAACACTCTGTTACCTCTCTATAACACTCTGTTACCTCCCTGTTACCTCTCTATACCACTCTGTTACCTCTCTATAACACTCTGTTACCTCTCTACAACACTCTGTTACCTCCCTGTTACCTCTCTGTTACCTCTCTATAACACTCTGTTACCTCCCTGTTACCTCTCTATACCACTCTGTTACCTCTCTATAACACTCTGTTACCTCCCTGTTACCTCTCTATAACACTCTGTTACCTCTCTACAACACTCTGTTACCTCTCTATAACACTCTGTTACCTCCCTGTTACCTCTCTATAACACTCTGTTACCTCTCTACAACACTCTGTTACCTCTCTATAACACTATGTTACCTCTCTATACCACTCTGTTACCTCTCTATAACACTCTGTTACCTCCCTGTTACCTCTCTGTTACCTCTCTATAACACTCTGTTACCTCCCTGTTACCTCTCTACAACACTCTGTTACCTCTCTACAACACTCTGTTACCTCTCTACAACACTCTGTTACCTCTCTATAACACTCTGTTACCTCCCTATAACACCCTGTTACCTCTCTATAACACTCTGTTACCTCTCTATAACACCCTGTTATCTCTCTATAACACTCTGTTACCTCTCTATAACACCCTGTTACCTCTCTATAACACTCTGTTACCTCTCTATAACACTCTGTTACCTCCCTATAACACCCTGTTACCTCCCTGTTACCTCTCTATAACACCCTGTTACCTCTCTGTTACCTCTCTATAACACCCTGTTACCTCTCTATAACATCCTGTTACCTCTCTATAACACTCTGTTACCTCTCTATAACACCCTGTTACCTCTCTATAACACCCTGTTACCTCTCTATAACACTCTGTTACCTCTCTATACCACTCTGTTACCTCTCTATACCACTCTGTTACCTATCTATACCTCTCTGTTACCTCTCTATAACACTCTGTTACCTCTCTATAACACCCTGTTACCTCTCTATAACACTCTGTTACCTCTCTATAACACCCTGTTACCTCTCTATAACACCCTGTTACCTCTCTATAACACTCTGTTACCTCCCTATAACACCCTGTTACCTCTCTATAACACTCTGTTACCTCTCTATAACACCCTGTTATCTCTCTATAACACTCTGTTACCTCTCTATAACACCCTGTTACCTCTCTATAACACTCTGTTACCTCTCTATAACACTCTGTTACCTCCCTATAACACCCTGTTACCTCCCTGTTACCTCTCTATAACACCCTGTTACCTCTCTGTTACCTCTCTATAACACCCTGTTACCTCTCTATAACACCCTGTTACCTCTCTATAACACTCTGTTACCTCTCTATAACACCCTGTTACCTCTCTATAACACCCTGTTACCTCTCTATAACACTCTGTT
>NW_026290834.1:325000-352500 GCF_023373465.1 Oncorhynchus keta
GGGGGGGGGGGGGTGCCCAACACAGGAGGGAGGGAGGGAGGCCTGCTACCTGATGCCCAACACAGGAGACATGGAGGGGGGGGGGGGGGCCTGCTACCTGATGCCCAACACAGGAGACATGGAGGGGTGGGGGAGGGGGATGCCCTGCTACCTGATGCCCAACACAGGAGACATGGAGGGTGGGGGGAGAGGGAGGCTGCTACCTGATGCCCAACACAGGAGACATGGAGGGGTGGGGGGGCCTGCTACCTGATGCCCAACACAGGAGACATGGAGGCCCAACACAGGAGACATGGGGGAGAGGGGGGCCTGCTACCTGATGCCCAACACAGGAGACATGGAGGGGTGGGGGGGGAGGGAGGCCTGCTACCTGATGCCCAACACAGGAGACATGGAGAGGGGGGGGGGAGGGAGGCCTGCTACCTGATGCCCAACACAGGAGACATGGAGGGGTGGGGGGAGGGAGGCCTGCTACCTGATGCCCAACACAGGAGACATGGAGGGGGGGGGGTGAGGGGAGGCCTGCTACCTGATGCCCAACACAGGAGACATGGAGGGTGAGAGGGAGGCCTGCTACCTGATGCCCAACACAGGAGACATGGAGGGGTGGGGGGCATGTGCCTGCTACCTGATGCCCAACACAGGAGACATGGAGGTGTGGGGGGGGGAGGGGGGGACAGAGGGAGGCCTGCTACCTGATGCCCAACACAGGAGACATGGAGGGGTGGGGGGGAGGGAGGCCTGCTACCTGATGCCCAACACAGGAGACATGGAGGGTGGGGGGGGCCTGCTACCTGATGCCCAACACAGGAGACATGGAGGGGTGGGGGGAGAGGGAGGCCTGCTACCTGATGCCCAACACAGGAGACATGGAGGGTGGGGGGAGAGGGAGGCCTGCTACCTGATGCCCAACACAGGAGACATGGAGGGGGGGGGGGGAGGAGGGAGGCCTGCTACCTGATGCCCAACACAGGAGACATGGAGGGGGGGGGGGTGTGGGGAGACATGGAGGGAGGCCTGCTACCTGATGCCCAACACAGGAGACATGGAGGGGTGGGGGGGGGGGGGCCTGCTACCTGATGCCCAACACAGGAGACATGGAGGGTGGGGGAGAGGGAGGCCTGCTACCTGATGCCCAACACACAGGAGACATGGAGGGGACATGGGGGGGGGAGGGAGGCCTGCTACCTGATGCCCAACACAGGAGACATGGAGGGGTGGGGGGGCCCAAGACAGGAGACATGGAGAGGAGGCCTGCTACCTGATGCCCAACACAGGAGACATGGAGGGGTGGGGAGGGGGGCCTGCTACCTGATGCCCAACACAGGAGACATGGAGGGGGTGGGGGTGGGGGAGCCTGCTACCTGATGCCCAACACAGGAGACATGGAGGTGGGGGGGAGGGGGCCTGCTACCTGATGCCCAACACAGGAGACATGGAGGGGTGGGGGGAGGGAGGCCTGCTACCTGATGCCCAACACAGGAGACATGGAGGGGGGAGAGGGAGGCCTGCTACCTGATGCCCAACACAGGAGACATGGAGGGGTAGGGGAGGCCTGCTACCTGATGCCCAACACAGGAGACATGGAGGTAGTGGGGAGAGGGAGGCCTGCTACCTGATGCCCAACACAGGAGACATGGAGGGTGGGGAGAGGGAGGCCTGCTACCTGATGCCCAACACAGGAGACATGGAGGGGTGGGGGAGAGGGAGGCCTGCTACCTGATGCTCAACACAGGAGACATGGAGGGGTGGGGGAGAGGGAGGCCTGCTACCTGATGCCCAACACAGGAGACATGGAGGGTGTGTGGGGGGAGAGGGAGGCCTGCTACCTGATGCCCAACACAGGAGACATGGAGGGGTGGGGGGAGGACTGTACCTGATGCCCACCACAGGAGACATGGAGGTGGGGGGGGAGGCCTGCTACCTGATGCCCAACACAGGAGACATGGAGGGGGGGGGGAGGCCTGCTACCTGATGTCAACACAGGAGACATGGAGGAGGGGGTGGGGGCTGCTACCTGATGCCCAACACAGGAGACATGGAGGGGTGGGGGGCTGCTACCTGATGCCCAACACAGGAGACATGGAGGGTGGGGGGGGGTGGGGGGAGGCCTGCTACCTGATGCCCAACACAGGAGACATGGAGGGGTGGGGGACATGGACCAAAGGTAGCCATTAAACACCGGATGGGACTCTTTTCCATCTACGTACAATCCTTGGATGTAACCTCACTAGAGAGCTAGCTTCCTTCCTGCCAAGTGCCCCAGTGAACTACTCAGTTTCCTGGGTACTGTGTGTGAATGGATATGTTTCTCCAGAGAGAGAGAGACATCACAGAGGTGGTAGTAGACTGTAGAGAGAGACATCACAGAGGTGGTAGTAGACTGTAGAGAGAGACATCACAGAGGTGGTAGTAGACTGTAGAGAGAGACATCACAGAGGTGATAGTAGACTGTAGAGAGAGACATCACAGATAAAAGACAGTACTGTGCAGAGTCTTCATCGACAGCCAAGGCTTTAGACTCTGTCAATCACCATATTCTTATCGAGAGACATCACAGCCTCGGTAATGGTTTTCGGATGACTGCCTTGCCTGGTTCAGTAGACTTACTTTGCAGACAGAGTTCAGTAGTGTCAAATCGAGAGGCATCACAGAGGTGGCAGTCTCTATGGGGGTGCCACAGGGTTCACTCGGGTAGACTCTTTCTCTGTATATATCAATGATGTTGCTCTTGTGCGGGCGATTAGATCCACCTCTACGAGAGAGACATCACATGGTAGTAGACTGTCATTGGACACTGTGCTATCAAACCTCCAAACGAGCTTCAATGCCATACAGCATTCCTTCCGTAGAGGCCTCCAACTGCTCTTAAACGCGAGTAAAACCAAATGCATGCTTTTAGACTGCCTGCACCCGCATGAGACTAGCATCACAGGATGGTTAGACTTGAATATGTGGACATCTATAAGTACCTAGGTGTCTGGCTAGACTGCAAACATCTTCCAGACTCACATCAAACATCTCCAAGAAAAATCAAATCAAGAGTCGGTTAGTAGACTGCAACAAAGCCTCCTTCATCACAGCCAAGGTTACCCTAGTAAAAGACTATCCTACCGAGACTTCGGCGATGTCATCTACAAAGGTCCAACACTCTACTCAGCAAACTGGATGCAGTCTAGACAGTGCCATCCGTTTTGTCACTAAAGCACTTATACCACCCACCAGAGGTGTATGTAGTCGGCTGGCCCTCACTACATATTAGACTGTAGAGAGCCAGACCCACTGGCTCCAGGACATCACAAGTCCATGCTAGGTAAAGGCCTTATCTCAGTTCACTGGTCACGATGGCAACACATCCGTAGCATGCGCTCCAGCAGGTGTAGTAGATCTGTAAAGCCAGACATCACAGAGGTCGTTCCAGTAGACTCTGCTGCCTGTGACTCAAGAATTGCAAAAATCGTAGTAGACTTTTATCTCCCTCACCAACATCAAACATCAGGTCCGGTAGCTAAGACTGCTGCAGCTGACATAGTCTAGAGGTAAATAGTACCCATTTTCACCTACCTCATTCCCATACTGTTTTTATACTGTTTTTATTTATTTACTTTTCTGAGACATCAATATCTCTACCTGTACATGACCATCTGATCATTTATCACTCCAGTGTTAATAGTGCAAAATTGTATTAGACCTCCTCATGCCTTTGTAGACATTGTATATAGACTGCCCATTTTTCTACTGTGTTATTGACTTTGCTAATTGTTTACTCCATGTGTAACTCACAGTTGTCTGTTCACACTGTAGCTTTATCTTGGCCAGGTCGCAGTTGCAAATGAGAACTTGTTCTCACAGCCTACCTGGTTAAATAAAGGTGAAATAAAAAAGAAAAAACAGAGGTGGTAGTAGACTGTAGAGAGAGACATCACAGAGGTGATAGTAGACTGTAGAGAGAGACATCACAGAGGTAATAGTAGACTGTAGAGAGAGACATCACAGAGGTGGTAGTAGACTGTAGAGAGAGACATCACAGAGGTGGTAGTAGACTGTAGAGAGAGACATCACAGAGGTGGTAGTAGACTGTAGAGAGAGACATCACAGAGGTGGTAGTAGACTGTAGAGAGAGACATCACAGAGGTAATAGTAGACTGTAGAGAGAGACATCACAGAGGTGGTAGTAGACTGTAGAGAGAGACATCACAGAGGTGGTAGTAGACTGTAGAGAGAGACATCACAGAGGTGGTAGTAGACTGTAGAGAGAGACATCACAGAGGTGGTAGTAGACTGTAGAGAGAGACATCACAGAGGTGGTAGTAGACTGTAGAGAGAGACATCACAGAGGTGGTAGTAGACTGTAGAGAGAGACATCACAGAGGTGGTAGTAGACTGTAGAGAGAGACATCACAGAGGTGGTAGTAGACTGTAGAGAGAGACATCACAGAGGTAATAGTAGACTGTAGAGAGAGACATCACAGAGGTGTAGTAGACTGTAGAGAGAGACATCACAGAGGTGGTAGTAGACTGTAGAGAGAGACATCACAGAGGTGGTAGTAGACTGTAGAGAGAGACATCACAGAGGTGGTAGTAGACTGTAGAGAGAGACATCACAGAGGTAATAGTAGACTGTAGAGAGAGACATCACAGAGGTGGTAGTAGACTGTAGAGAGAGACATCACAGAGGTGGTAGTAGACTGTAGAGAGAGACATCACAGAGGTAATAGTAGACTGTAGAGAGAGACATCACAGAGGTAATAGTAGACTGTAGAGAGAGACATCACAGAGGTAATAGTAGACTGTAGAGAGAGACATCACAGAGGTGATAGACTGTATGAGACATCACAGAGGTGATATACTGCAGACAGATATATTATAGTATAACTTATATTATTGTACAACTGATATATTATAGGAACTGTATTATAGTATAACCTGATATATTATAGTAACTGTATTATAGTATAACCTGATATATTATAGTATAACCTGATATATTACAGTATACCCTGATATATTATAGTAACTGTATTATAGTATAACCTGATATATTATAGTATAACCTGATATATTAAAGTAACTGTATTATAGTATAACCTGATATATTATATATATTATAGTATAACCTGATATATTATAGTATAACCTGATATATTATAGTATAACCTGATATATTATAGTATAACCTGATATATTATAGTAACTGTGTTATAGTATAACCTGATATATTATAGTATAACCTGATATATTATAGTATAACCTGATATATTATAGTAACTGTATTATAGTATAACCTGATATATTATAATATAACCTGATATATTATAGTATAACCTGATGTATTATAGTATAACCTGATATATTATAGTATAACCTGATATATTATAGTATAACCTGATATATTATAGTATAACCTGATATATTATAGTAACTGTATTATAGTATAACCTGATATATTATAATATAACCTGATATATTATAGTATAACCTGATGTATTAAAGTATAACCTGATATATTATAGTAACTGTATTATAGTATAACCTGATATATTAAAGTAACTGTATTATAGTATAACCTGATATATTATAGTATAACCTGATATATTATAGTATAACCTGATATATTATAGTAACTGTATTATAGTATAACCTGATATATTATAGTATAACCTGATATATTATAGTATAACCTGATGTATTATAGTATAACCTGATATATTATAGTAACTGTATTAGATTCCAAGAACACAGGATGAGATGTTACTATCCTTTGTGCAAGCACTTCCAAGAGTTAATGAACAGTGAGCGTGGTGAAATTTGGGGAGCGCATCGTCAGTAGTGTACCTTTGGTTCCTAGGGTGTTTCGGCCTTTCACACTATACACCCTCCCCAAAGGCGGCCAGCGACAGGGTGATCAATCCTACGCTTGCGTCCCATTTCCCAATTAGTCATAGGAGTTGCCTTGTTGTTGATAGCCAACATCCCATGGGACTATGCATGGCAGGGGCGTCCTCCTCCCTGAGTCAAGCATTGTTGACCGCATACCTCCTGGCCCTCTCACTTCGGGGCCCAGCTGGGGTCTTTCCTCTTCATCCAGAGCCACTGACTGCTGCCTTCTGCCGCCTCTGATACAGCTTTGATTGCCGAACGCTGGCTCTGGCCCTTTGATTCCCAGGTCTCTAAGCAGTCTGGTTGTAGATGTTGCCACAAAACCTCTGCAGCCCACCTCCACTGGTCGGACTTCTGTGTTCCAGCCATGATGCCGTGCTTCGGCAGCTAGATCAGCATAGCGCAGATGTTTTCGCTCATAAGCCTCATCTACTGAGTTTTCCCAGGGTACTGTGAGCTCAATGATGAAGACCTTATTGAGTGAACGGCACCAGAGCACCATGTCAGGTCTTAGGGTGGTGGTTGCGATCTCCGGAGGAAACACAAGTTGCCGGCCAATGTCAGCTAGCATTTTCCAGTCGCGGGCCAAGCGCAGCTGGTCTCGCTCTAATGGTGTAGAGCCGCTCTTCGGTGGTTTAGCCCCTTCGCGGACAAAGTTTGTCCGTAAGGAGTGTGATGCTGCTGTGGGTGGTAGGGAGTTGGTGGTAGCTCGCTTGTCCTCCAGGCGGACGTATAAGGTTTTTAAGGACTTGGTTGTGACGCCAAGTGTAGCGTCCTTAGGTGAGGCTTGTTTTACACCCTGTGAGAATGTGCCTGAGGTTGGCTGGCATGGAACAGAGGGCACAGTCCGGATCTTCACCATACCATTGGTGAAGATTAACTGGTGTATGGAAGGACGTCATATGTTGCTCTGATGGAAAAGCTCAACCGCCTCGCTTCCATGGCCCACAGATCCTGATATATATATACTGTTCCAGCGGGAAGGAGTATAACCTGATATATTATAGTATAACCTGATATATTATAGTATAACCTGATGTATTATAGTATAACCTGATATATTATAGTATAACCTGATATATTATAGTAGAACCTGATATATTATAGTAGAACCTGATATATTATAGTAGAACCTGATATATTATAGTATAACCTGATATATTATAGTAACTGTGTTATAGTATAACCTGATATATTATAGTATAACCTGATATATTATAGTAGAACCTGATATATTATAGTATAACCTGATATATTATAGTATAACCTGATATATTATAATAGAACATAAATGACCAGGGGATAATAACAGAAGACTGACAGCTCCAGAATCTCTACTGTGAAGAGTGTTCCCTGTTGATGATTGGTGACCCCAGGGACAAGGAGGTCAATAACAGAAGACTGACAGCTCCAGAATATCCTTGGATATTGATTTTGTAACCATCTGGCATAACAGCAGACTGTTAGTCATCCGGCGAGACGGAGACCGCTCTGTTTCCAACATCACTCTACACAGTAGACAGTACAGTAGTAGCCATGATATGGACTGGATGTTCACTGCATAGTTAGTCAACACACACACTTTACACACTCCCCAAAGTCCCAAACCAGCTCACCTGGTGAAGCTGCCAGGAGACACAGAGACAGGTAGAGAAGTCTTCTGGCATCTCCTGGAGTGGGCTTTCAGATTCAAGTCCAGTTGGCTAACAAATCCCTTTAGTCGGTCCCCTAGGGTCCTTTTCAGTTACAGGAACATTCAGAGAGCACCCTGGGACCACAACTCTCCCTGCTACCTCAATAACTCCACAACATTACCACTGGGAACAAGATCAAATATAACTCCAAGCAAGATATCCTTTTTTTGCAGAGAGACATCTACACAAATCCACTGCAACAAAATATGGTATCCTTCAACCCCAATCTCTCTCTCTCTCTCTCTCTCTCTCTCTCTCTCTCTCTCTCTCTCTCTCTCTCTCTCTCTCTCTCTCTCTCTCTCTCTCTCTCTCTCTCTCTCTCTCTCTCTCTCTCTCTCTCTCTCTCTCTCTCTCTCTCTCTCTCTCTCTCTCTCTCTCTCTCTCTCTCTCTCTCTCTCTAACCAAATGGCCGTTGTTCTTCGGAGGACATGTATATGTATTAGATGATGGATAGTGTCAGTGGTAGTGATGGTGGTATCTACTGTACAGCCCTGGTCAAATGTAGTGCACTAAAAAGGGAACAGGGTGCCACTGGGGAGGTTATGAACATAGCAGGAAGTGGAGATAGTAGTGCCATTAGGAGGTACATGACCCACAGGTGGTGGGAGGCTGGAGGACTGACAAGAGAGGCACTCACACACACACACACACACACACACACACACACACACACACACACACACACACACACACACACACACACACACACAGTTCTCGTGGATGAACTCTGGACCCCTAGAGACTGAATTAGAGTTCTGACTCATCCACAGGCTAGGACGAGAGGGATGGAGAGGGGGATGGAGCGGTGTAGGGGAGGGAGGGATGGAGAGGTGGAGGGCGGGAGGGATGGAGAGATGGAGAGATGGAGAGGTGGAGGGAGGGAGGGATGGAGAGATGGAGAGAGGGAGAGGTGGAGGGAGGGATGGAGAGATGGAGGGAGGGAGAGGTGGAGGGAGGGAGGGGATGGAGGTGGAGGGAGGGAGAGGTGGAGAGATGGAGGGAGGGAGAGATGGATGGAGAGGTGGAGGGGGGAGGGATGGAGGGAGATGGAGGGAGGGAGAGGTGGAGGGAGGGAGGGATGGAGAGATGGAGGGAGGGAGAGGTGGGAGGGATGGAGAGGTGGAGGGAGGGAGGGAGGTGGAGGGAGGAGATGGATGGAGAGTGGAGAGGTGGAGAGGAGGGAGGGGATGGAGAGATGGAGGGAGGGAGGGATGGATGGAGAGGGTGGAGGGAGGGAGGAGATGGAGGGAGGAGGGAGGGAGGTGGAGGGAGGGAGGGAGGGAGGGGAGAGATGGAGGGAGGAGGGAGGGGATGGAGAGGTGGAGGGAGGGAGAGGTGGAGGGAGGGGAGATGGATGGATGGGAGGGAGGGGGAGGGATGGAGGGAGGGAGAGGTGGATGGGAGAGGTGGGGAGAGGATGGAGGGATGGAGAGGAGGGAGGGAGGGAGGGAGGGAGGGATGGAGGGAGGAGGGATGGAGAGATGGAGGGAGGGAGAGGGAGGGATGGAGAGGTGGAGGGAGGGAGGGAGGGGAGGGAGGGATGGAGAGGTGGAGGGAGGGAGGATGGAGGGAGGGAGAGATGGAGAGATGGAGGGAGGAGAGGTGGAGGGATGGAGAGGTGGAGGGAGGGGATGGGGAGAGGAGGGAGGGTGGAGGGAGATGGAGAGGTGGAGGTGGAGGGAGGGATGGAGAGGTGGAGGGAGGGGGGGATGGAGAGGTGGAGGGAGGGAGGGATGGATGGGAGGTGGAGGGAGGGATGGAGAGGTGGAGGGAGGGGGAGAGGTGGAGGGATGGAGAGGTGGAGGGAGGGAGGGATGGAGGGAGGGAGGGGGAGGGAGGGAGGGATGGAGAGGAGGTGGAGGGAGGGAGAGGTGGATGGGAGGGAGGGATGGAGAGATGGAGGGAGGGAGGGAGGTGGATGGAGAGGTGGAGGGAGGGGGGATGGGAGGTGGAGGGAGGGATGGATGGAGAGGTGGAGGGAGGGAGGAGGGATGGTGGGGAGGGAGGGATGGAGGGAGGGATGGATGGAGAGGTGGAGGGAGGAAGGGATGGTGGGAGGGAGGGTCACAGGAGGGATGGATGGAGAGGTGAGCATGGGGGGAATGGATGGAGAGGTGGAGGGAGGAATGGGGATGGTGGGGAGGGAGGGAGGGAGGGAGGGATAGGGAGAGGGGAGGGAGGGATGTATGGAGAGGTGGAGGGAGGAAGGGATGGTGGGAGGGAGGGATGGATGGAGAGGTGGAGGGAGGGAGGGATGGTGGGAGGAAGGGAGTGATAGATGGATTATGGAGGGATGAATGGATGGATGGTCAGAGATAAAGGGAGGAATGGAGGGAGCCATCAGAGCCAATCACAGGCGGGTAAAGCACATCCTGTGTCAACAGCCCCTCATCCCCCTGAGCATGCTGAGTAAATACACCATTAGGACGGGCGGGTGGAGTGATATGGAGGGACTACTTTGGGAAAGTAGAGCGAGCGGGCGGGAGGAGTGATATGGAGGGACTACTTTAGGAAAGTAGAGCGAAAATAATCTAGTCTGTTACCTGGCAACTGTCGCTGCCTACAGCGCTGAGAGTTCACAGTGGAGGTTAATATTAAACAGCAGCAGAGGTGGCCTGCCGTTTGGTGTGTGTGTGTGTGTGTGTGTGTGTGTGTGTGTGTGTGTGTGTGTGTGTGTGTGTGTGTGTGTGTGTGTGTGTGTGTGTGTGTGTGTGTGTGTGTGTGTGTGTGTGTGTTTGGTTAGAGTTAATAACTAAATAACATTTGCTCTGCTATTCTAAAGTGGATGTCCACAAACAACAACAACAACATCATTCCAGTCTGTTCCACATCAATAACCTGTTCATATTCACCATGGAAACATGTTGCTACGGCATCTCTCTGTCCCATTACATTCACATCAATAACCTGTTCATATTCACCATGGAAACATGTTGCTACGGCATCTCTCTGTCCCATTACATCCACATCAATAACCTGTTCATATTCACCATGGAAACATGTTGCTACGGCATCTCTCTGTCCCATTACATCACATCAATAACCTGTTCATATTCACCATGGAAACATGTTGCTACGGCATCTCTCTGTCCCATTACATTCACATCAATAACCTGTTCATATTCACCATGGAAACATGTTGCTACGGCATCTCTCTGTCCCATTACATCACATCAATAACCTGTTCATATTCACCATGGAAACATGTTGCTACGGCATCTCTCTGTCCCATTACATCCACATCAATAACCTGTTCATATTCACCATGGAAACATGTTGCTACGGCATCTCTCTGTCCCATTACATCCACATCAATAACCTGTTCATATTCACCATGGAAACATGTTGCTACGGCATCTCTCTGTCCCATTACATCCACATCAATAACCTGTTCATATTCACCATGGAAACATGTTGCTACGGCATCTCTCTGTCCCATTACATTCACATCAATAACCTGTTCATATTCACCATGGAAACATGTTGCTACGGCATCTCTCTGTCCCATTACATCACATCAATAACCTGTTCATATTCACCATGGAAACATGTTGCTACGGCATCTCTCTGTCCCATTACATCCACATCAATAACCTGTTCATATTCACCATGGAAACATGTTGCTACGGCATCTCTCTGTCCCATTACATTCACATCAATAACTGTTCATATTCACCATGGAAACATGTTGCTACGGCATCTCTCTGTCCCATTACATCCACATCAATAACCTGTTCATATTCACCATGGAAACATGTTGCTACGGCATCTCTCTGTCCCATTACATCCACATCAATAACCTGTTCATATTCACCATGGAAACATGTTGCTACGGCATCTCTCTGTCCCATTACATCCACATCAATAACCTGTTCATATTCACCATGGAAACATGTTGCTACGGCATCTCTCTGTCCCATTACATCCACATCAATAACTGTTCATATTCACCATGGAAACATGTTGCTACGGCATCTCTCTGTCCCATTACATCCACATCAATAACCTGTTCATATTCACCATGGAAACATGTTGCTACGGCATCTCTCTGTCCCATTACATTCACATCAATAACCTGTTCGCATTCACCATGGAAACATGTTGCTACGGCATCTCTCTGTCCCATTACATCCACATCAATAACCTGTTCATATTCACCATGGAAACATGTTGCTACGGCATCTCTCTGTCCCATTACATCCACATCAATAACCTGTTCATATTCACCATGGAAACATGTTGCTACGGCATCTCTCTGTCCCATTACATCCACATCAATAACCTGTTCATATTCACCATGGAAACATGTTGCTACGGCATCTCTCTGTCCCATTACATCCACATCAATAACCTGTTCATATTCACCATGGAAACATGTTGCTGTCTGTCCCATTACATCCACATCAATAACCTGTTCATATTCACCATGGAAACATGTTGCTACGGCATCTCTCTGTCCCATTACATTCACATCAATAACTGTTCATATTCACCATGGAAACATGTTGCTACGGCATCTCTCTGTCCCATTACATTCACATCAATAACCTGTTCATATTCACCATGGAAACATGTTGCTACGGCATCTCTCTGTCCCATTACATCCACATCAATAACCTGTTCATATTCACCATGGAAACATGTTGCTACGGCATCTCTCTGTCCCATTACATCCACATCAATAACCTGTTCATATTCACCATGGAAACATGTTGCTACGGCATCTCTCTGTCCCATTACATTCACATCAATAACTGTTCATATTCACCATGGAAACATGTTGCTACGGCATCTCTCTGTCCCATTACATCCACATCAATAACCTGTTCATATTCACCATGGAAACATGTTGCTACGGCATCTCTCTGTCCCATTACATTCACATCAATAACCTGTTCATATTCACCATGGAAACATGTTGCTACGGCATCTCTCTGTCCCATTACATTCACATCAATAACCTGTTCATATTCACCATGGAAACATGTTGCTACGGCATCTCTCTGTCCCATTACATTCACATCAATAACCTGTTCATATTCACCATGGAAACATGTTGCTACGGCATCTCTCTGTCCCATTACATCCACATCAATAACCTGTTCATATTCACCATGGAAACATGTTGCTACGGCATCTCTCTGTCCCATTACATTCACATCAATAACCTGTTCATATTCACCATGGAAACATGTTGCTACGGCATCTCTCTGTCCCATTACATCCACATCAATAACCTGTTCATATTCACCATGGAAACATGTTGCTACGGCATCTCTCTGTCCCATTACATCCACATCAATAACCTGTTCATATTCACCATGGAAACATGTTGCTACGGCATCTCTCTGTCCCATTACATCCACATCAATAACCTGTTCATATTCACCATGGAAACATGTTGCTACGGCATCTCTCTGTCCCATTACATTCACATCAATAACCTGTTCATATTCACCATGGAAACATGTTGCTACGGCATCTCTCTGTCCCATTACATCCACATCAATAACCTGTTCATATTCACCATGGAAACATGTTGCTACGGCATCTCTCTGTCCCATTACATCCACATCAATAACCTGTTCATATTCACCATGGAAACATGTTGCTACGGCATCTCTCTGTCCCATTACATTCACATCAATAACCTGTTCATATTCACCATGGAAACATGTTGCTACGGCATCTCTCTGTCCCATTACATTCACATCAATAACCTGTTCATATTCACCATGGAAACATGTTGCTACGGCATCTCTCTGTCCCATTACATCCACATCAATAACCTGTTCATATTCACCATGGAAACATGTTGCTACGGCATCTCTCTGTCCCATTACATTCACATCAATAACCTGTTCATATTCACCATGGAAACATGTTGCTACGGCATCTCTCTGTCCCATTACATCCACATCAATTACCTGTTCATATTCACCATGGAAACATGTTGCTACGGCATCTCTCTGTCCCATTACATTCACATCAATAACCTGTTCATATTCACCATGGAAACATGTTGCTACGGCATCTCTCTGTCCCATTACATCCACATCAATAACCTGTTCATATTCACCATGGAAACATGTTGCTACGGCATCTCTCTGTCCCATTACATCCACATCAATAACCTGTTCATATTCACCATGGAAACATGTTGCTACGGCATCTCTCTGTCCCATTACATCCACATCAATAACCTGTTCATATTCACCATGGAAACATGTTGCTACGGCATCTCTCTGTCCCATTACATCCACATCAATAACCTGTTCATATTCACCATGGAAACATGTTGCTACGGCATCTCTCTGTCCCATTACATTCACATCAATAACTGTTCATATTCACCATGGAAACATGTTGCTACGGCATCTCTCTGTCCCATTACATTCACATCAATAACCTGTTCATATTCACCATGGAAACATGTTGCTACGGCATCTCTCTGTCCCATTACATCCACATCAATAACCTGTTCATATTCACCATGGAAACATGTTGCTACGGCATCTCTCTGTCCCATTACATCCACATCAATAACTGTTCATATTCACCATGGAAACATGTTGCTACGGCATCTCTCTGTCCCATTACATTCACATCAATAACCTGTTCATATTCACCATGGAAACATGTTGCTACGGCATCTCTCTGTCCCATTACATCCACATCAATAACCTGTTCATATTCACCATGGAAACAAAACATGTTGCTACGGCATCTCTCTGTCCCATTACATCCACATCAATAACCTGTTCATATTCACCATGGAAACATGTTGCTACGGCATCTCTCTGTCCCATTACATTCACATCAATAACTGTTCATATTCACCATGGAAACATGTTGCTACGGCATCTCTCTGTCCCATTACATTCACATCAATAACCTGTTCGTATTCACCATGGAAACATGTTGCTACGGCATCTCTCTGTCCCATTACATTCACATCAATAACCTGTTCATATTCACCATGGAAACATTTTGCTACGGCATCTCTCTGTCCCATTACATTCACATCAATAACCTGTTCATAGCCACCATGGAAATAATATGGTCATACATTGTGCAGCTCAGTTTCCACCTCATTTTGTGGGCAGTGAGCACATAGCCTGTCTTCTCTTGAGAGCCATGTCTGCCTACGGCGACCTTTCTCAATAGCAAGGCAATGCTCGCTAAGTCTGTACATAGTCAAAACTTTCCTTAAGTTTGGGTCAGTCACAGTGGTCAGGTATTCTGCCACTGTGTACTCTCTCTCTATTTATGTACAGTATGTATTTACAGACGTACAGTATGTATAATAACATGTGATCCTGTGTGTTCTCTACTTCCTGCTCTCTGGACGAGGAGGAAGACATATCCAGTGGACAAAGCAATACATCTCCCACCCCTGATAAGTGGTCCTGTCAGTGGATTTCCTGTAACGTCCTGTGTCTCCTCATCCACTGACAGTGACCAGGCACTCTGGCCTGCCCTCTTTAATTCCATTAGCCTCTATCTCCTCATAGTCTGATCTGCTTTACAGAGAGCTGATGTGGGTATTATTTTGTATTGCTGAATGTTACTGTACTGTTGGAGCTATAAACACAAGCATTATGTATTACTGTAGTGTACTGTTGGAGCTATAAACACAAGCATTATGTATTACTGTACTGTTGGAGCTATAAACACAAGCATTATGCATTACTGTAGTGTACTGTTGGAGCTATAAACACAAGCATTATGTATTACTGTACTGTTGGAGCTATAAACACAAGCATTATGTATTACTGTAGTGTACTATTGGAGCTATAAACACAAGCATTATGTATTACTGTACTGTACTGTTGGAGCTATAAACACAAGCATTATGTATTACTGTACTGTTGGAGCTATGTCCTGGAGTCAGCCAGTCTGTGTTGGAGTCAGTCAGTCTGTGTTGGAGTCAGCCAGTCTGTGTTGGAGTCAGTCAGTCTGTGTTGGAGTCAGCCAGTCTGTGTTGGAGTCAGCCAGTCTGTGTTGGAGTCAGTCAGTCTGTATTGGAGTCAGTCCATCTGTGTTGGAGTCAGTCAGTCTGTGTTGGAGTCAGCCAGTCTGTGTTGGAGTCAGTCAGTCTGTGTTGGAGTCAGTCAGTCTGTGTTGGAGTCAGTCAGTCTGTGTTGGAGTCAGCCAGTCTGTGTTGGAGTCAGCCAGTCTGTGTTAGAGTCAGTCAGTCTGTGCTGGAGTGCTCTGCTCAATGAACAGAGGAGGGAAAATCCCAGGGAAAATAGAAGGAAATGGATATTGATGCAGAACAGGATGTACTGTATAGCCTGCTGCTGATGGTGTTACTATTGTGGTTAATCATCTCAGGAGCATAATATCAGACTCTTTAATGAGGATCCTCAGTCTATATCTTCATATGTTGATGACAGTGTCTCTGAATAAACTGAGCATTTACTACTATCAGATACCAAGATATGTGATTAGCAGGGATGGGCTTAATTCCATTTAAATTCCAGTCAATTCAGAAAGAAAACCAAATCCCAATTCCAACCAACAGCTGTCCATGGTTCCCTCTCTCCTCTCTCTGCCTCCAACCAACAGCTGTCCATGGTTCCCTCTCTCCTCTCTCTGCCTCCAACCAACAGCTGTCCATGGTTCCCTCTCTCCTCTCTCTGCCTCCAACCAACAGCTGTCCATGGTTCCCTCTCTCCTCTCTCTGCCTCCAACCAAAAGCTGTCCATGGTTCCCTCTCTCCTCTCTCTGCCTCCAACCAACAGCTGTCCATGGTTCCCTCTCTCCTCTCTCTGCCTCCAACCAACAGCTGTCCATGGTTCCCTCTCTCCTCTCTCTGCCTCCAACCAACAGCTGTCCATGGTTCCTCTCTCCTCTCTCTGCCTCCAACCAACAGCTGTCCATGGTTCCCTCTCTGGTCTCTGCCTCCAACCAACAGCTGTCCATGGTTCCCCTCCTCTCTCTGCCTCCAACCAACAGCTGTCCATGGTTCCCTCTCTCCTCTCTCCTCTCTCTGCCTCCAACCAACAGCTGTCCATGGTTCCCCCTCTCTCTCCTCTCTCTGCCTCCAACCAACAGCTGTCCATGGTTCCTGCCTCCAACCAACAGCTGTCCATGGTTCTCTCCTCTCTCTGCCTCCAACCAACAGCTGTCCATGGTTCCCTCTCTCCTCTCTCTGCCTCCAACCAACAGCTGTCCATGGTTCCCTCTCTCCTCTCTCCTCTCTCTGCCTCCAACCAACAGCTGTCCATGGTTCCCTCTCTCCTCTCTCTGCCTCCAACCAACAGCTGTCCATGGTTCCCTCTCTCCTCTCTCCTCTCTCTGCCTCCAACTAACAGCTGTCCATGGTTCCCTCTCTCCTCTCTCCTCTCTCTGCCTCCAACCAACAGCTGTCCATGTGACAGGTGTCTTGTGGGCATAACACAGGTCCAATGTGAGTGTAGAGGGGACACAAACACTCAGTATGAATTCAGTTGCTTCCTTCACATCACTGCACATCATTCTGAATGAGATCAAACACTGACCAGGGTGTGTACATGTGTGTGTGCATGAGTCAATGTCTGTCCATGGTAGGACAGCTAGAAGCCAGTCTCTCTCTCTCTCTCTCTCTCTCTGTGTATCTCTCTGTCAATTCAATTCAATACAATTCAAGGGGCTTTATTAGCATGGGAAACATGTGTTAACATTGCCAAAGCAAGTGAGGTAGACAACATACAAAAGTGAAATAAATAATCTCTCTCTCTCTCTCTCTCTCTCTCTCTCTCTCTCTCTATATATATATATATATATATATATATATATATATATATATATATATATAATGTTTGCTTCAGACACACGGTACGTTCTCATCAGTTCTGATTCTGGGAGGTCTGGGTACATTTAAAGGTCCAGTGTGGATGTTTTTAGACGTTTTCTCTGCATTCTCAAGCAAGGATTTAGATAGGACTGTCTGGGAGTGGTCTGAGTGGGCCCAGCGTCATCCGGGTTAGGGGAGGGTTTGGTCCAGTGTCGTCCGGGTTAGGGGAGGTTTTGGTCGGCAGGGATGTCCTTGTCCCATCGCGCACTAGCGACTCCTGCGGCGGGTCGGGCGCAGTGCACGCTGACACGGTCGCCAGGTGTACAGTGTTTCCTCCGACACATTGGTTCGGCTGGCTTCCGGGTCAAGTGAGCATTGTGTCAAGAAGCAGTGCAGCTTGGCGGGTCATGTTTGGCTCTCGACCTTCGCCTCTCCAGAATCCGTACGGGAGTCGCAGCGATGAGACAAGACTGTTGGTAGGACAAGACTATCCTACCAATAGGATACCACGAAATTGGGGAGAAAATGAGGTAAAAAGTACAAAAGAATGTAAGATATGGGATACTGACAACACAGACAGTCTGCAGGAGTAGAGAGACATTCTGTCTGTCTGTCTGTCTGTCTGTCTGTCTGTCTGTCTGTCTGTCTGTCTGTCTGTCTGTCTGTCTGTCTGTCTGTCTGTCTGACAACACAAACAGCCTGCAGGAGCAGAGAGACAGTCTGTCTGTCTGAGATACTGACAACACAGACAGCCTGCAGGAGTAGAGAGACATTCTGTCTGTCTGTCTGTCTGTCTGTCTGTCTGTCTGTCTGTCTGTCTGTCTGTCTGACAACACAAACAGCCTGCAGGAGCAGAGAGACAGTCTGTCTGTCTGAGATACTGACAACACAGACAGCCTGCAGGAGCAGAGAGACAGTCTATCTGTCTGAGATACTGACAACACAGACAGCCTGCAGGAGCAGAGAGACAGTCTGTCTGTCTGTGATACTGACAACACAGACAGTCTGCAGGAGCAGAGAGACAGTCTATCTGTCTGAGATACTGACAACACAGACAGCCTGCAGGAGTAGAGAGACATTCTGTCTGTCTGTCTGTCTGTCTGTCTGTCTGTCTGTCTGTCTGTCTGTCTGTCTGTGATACTGACAACACAGACAGCCTGCAGGAGTAGAGAGACATTCTGTCTGTCTGTCTGTCTGTCTGTCTGTCTGTCTGTCTGTCTGTCTGTGATACTGACAACACAGACAGTCTGCAGGAGCAGAGAGACAGTCTATCTGTCTGTGGGACTCATAGGAGCCCTGGGGAGGTCTACCAAACATACATATAGACGAGGGTCACATCACAGTGACATCTGGACAGAAAAGCTGCAATATCAGCCAAGGCCGAGATGGGAAGAGGGTATTTATGTTCCACAACAGACGGGCTCTCTGCTGGGCTATAATACAGCAGGGAGGAATACAAGCAGCCTGGCTGTCTGTGTTGAAACACTGACATACCACAGAGACAGACATTCAGCTTCACTGCCCCTGTGTGTGTGTGTGTGTGTGTGTGTGTGTGTGTGTGTGTGTGTGTGTGTGTGTGTGTGTGTGTGTGTGTGTGTGTGTGTGTGTGTGTGTGTGTGTGTGTGTGTGTGTGTGATTGTGTGTGTGTGTGGTGGCATCGTGCTGTCACAAATGACAAAAACAGGCTGAGTGACAGGCGCCCAGAGTGACAGCGGAGAGAGAGAGTGAGAGAGAGAGAGAGTGAGAGAGAGAGAGAGAGAGAGAGAGAGAGACTTCCACAAAGCTGTAAACGATCTGAGAGACAAGGCAAGAAGGGCCTTCTACACCATCAAAAGGAACATAAAATTCAACATACCAATTAGGATTTGGCAAAAAATACTTGAATCAGTTATAGAACCAATGGCCCTTTATGGCTGTGAGGTCTGGGGTCCGCTCACCAACCAATATTTCACAAAGTGGGACAAACACCAAATTGAGACTCTGCATGCAGAATTCTACAAAAATATCCCCCTTGTACAACGTAGAACACCAAATAATCTATGCAGAGCAGAATCAGGCCGATACCCACTAATTATCAAAATCCAGAAAAGAGCCGCTAAATTATACAACCACCTAAAAGGAAGTGATTCCCAAACCTTCCATAACAAAGACATCACCTACAGAGAGATGGATCTGGAGAAGAGTCCCCTAAGCAAGCTGGTCCTGGGGCTCTGTTCACAAACACAAACACACCCTACAGAGCCCCAGGACAGCAACACAATTAGACCCAACCAAATCATGAGAAAACAAAAAGATCATTACTTGACACATTGGAAAGAATTAACAAAAAAACAGAGCGAACTAGAATGCTATTTGGCCCTAAACAGAGAGTACACAGTGGCAGAATACCTGACCACTGTGACTGACCCAAAATGAATGCACAGACTCAGTGAGCATAGCCTTGCTATTGAGAAAGGTTGCTGGAGGCAGACATGGCTCTCAACAGAAGACAGAACTTCTTGCCAAATGTATGACCATATTAGAGACACATATTTCCTTCAGAGTACAGACCCACAAAGAATTGAAAAAAACAAATTCAATTTTGATAAACTTCCATATCTACCAGTGAAGAACAAACACCATTGTAAATACAACCTATATTTATGTTTATTTATTTTCTATTTGTTACAACACTGTATATATACATAATTTGACATTTGTAATGTCTTTATTCGTTTGAAACTTCTGTGAGTGTAATATTTACTGTTCACTTTTTATTGTTTATTTCACTTTTGTATATTATCTACCTCACTTGCTTTGGCAATGTTATCGTATGTTTCCCCTGCCAATAAACCCCTTGAATTAAACTGAATTGAGAGAGAGAGAGAGAGAGACAGAGACAGAGACAGAGACAGAGACAGAGACAGAGACAGAGAGAGGGAGAGAGAGGTCATTCACAGCTAGTAGTTGATCACACTGCCTGAATGGCTTTGTGACCCTAGGACCATCCCAGACCGCCTCCTTATATTGTAGATATACAGAAGATAGAGCTGTAGCTAGGACCATCCCAGACCGCCTCCTTACATTGTAGCTATACAGAAGATAGAGCTGTAGCTAGGACCATCCCAGACTGCCTCCTTACATTGTAGATATACAGAAGATAGAGCTGTAGCTAGGACCATCCCAGACTGCCTCCTTACATTGTAGATATACAGAAGATAGAGCTGTAGCTAGGACCATCCCAGACTGCCTCCTTACATTGTAGATATACAGAAGATAGAGCTGTAGCCAGGACCATCCCAGGCTGCCTCCTTACATTGTAGATATACAGAAGATAGAGCTGTAGCTAGGACCATCCCAGACTGCCTCCTTACATTGTAGATATACAGAAGATAGAGCTGTAGCTAGGACCATCCCAGACTGCCTCCTTACATTGTAGATATACAGAAGATAGAGCTGTAGCTAGGACCATCCCAGACTGCCTCCTTACATTGTAGATATACAGAAGATAGAGCTGTAGCCAGGACCATCCCAGACTGCCTCCTTACATTGTAGATATATACAGATGATAGAGCTGTAGCTAGGACCACCCCAGACTGCCTCCTTACATTGTAGATATACAGAAGATAGAGCTGTAGCTAGGACCATCCCGGACTGCCTCCTTACATTGTAGATATACAGAAGATAGAGCTGAAGCTAGGACCATCCCAGACTGCCTCCTTACATTGTAGATATACAGAAGATAGAGCTGTAGCTAGGACCATCCCAGACTGCCTCCTTACATTGTAGATATACAGAAGATAGAGCTGTAGCTAGGACCATCCCAGACTGCCTCCTTACATTGTAGATATACAGAAGATAGAGCTGTAGCTAGGACCATCCCAGACTGCCTCCTTACATTGTAGATATAAATAATCCATTGTGCCAATAAATTCACAAATTCACAAATCAATCAATCCAGTCAATCTATGCATCATTGTGCCTGTTTAATTGACTATATCGTCCCTCTCTCCTCAGTGTGTCAATCAATCAGGTCAATGACTGTAGGACCAGTCCTCTCTCCTCAGTGTGTCAATCAATCAGGTCAATGACTGTAGGACCAGTCCTCTCTCCTCAGTGTGTCAATCAATCAGGTCAATGACTGTAGGACCAGTCCTCTCTCCTCAGTGTGTCAATCAATCAGGTCAATGACTGTAGGACCAGTCCTCTCTCCTCAGTGTGTCAATCAATCAGGTCAATGACTGTAGGACCAGTCCTCTCTCCTCAGTGTGTCAATCAATCAGGTCAATGACTGTAGGACCAGTCCTCTCTCCTCAGTGTGTCAATCAATCAGGTCAATGACTGTAGGACCAGTCCTCTCTCCTCAGTGTGTCAATCAATCAGGTCAATGACTGTAGGACCAGTCCTCTCTCCTCAGTGTGTCAATCAATCAGGTCAATGACTGTAGGACCAGTCCTCTCTCCTCAGTGTGTCAATCAATCAGGTCAATGACTGTAGGACCAGTCCTCATAATGTCTGCCCTGTTAATTAAAACCCAGTTCAGGACCAGTCCTCATAATGTCTGTCCTGTTAAAACCCAGTTCAGGACCAGTCCTCATAATGTCTGTCCTGTTAAAACCCAGTTCAGAACCAGTCCTCATAATGTCTGTCCTGTTAATTAAAACCCAGTTCAGGACCAGGCCTCATAATGTCTGTCCTGTTAATTAAAACCCAGTTCAGAACCAGTCCTCATAATGTCTGTCCTGTTAATTAAAACCCAGTTCAGGACCAGTCTTCATAATGTCTGTCCTGTTAATTAAAACCCAGTTCAGAACCAGTCCTCATAATGTCTGTCCTGTTAATTAAAACCCAGTTCAGGACCAGGCCTCATAATGTCTGTCCTGTTAAAACCCAGTTCAGGACCAGTCCATAATGTCTGTCCTGTTAAAACCCAGTTCAGGACCAGTCCATAATGTCTGTCCTGTTAAAACCCGGTTCAGGACCAGTCCATAATGTCTGTCCTGTTAAAACCCGGTTCAGGACCAGTCCATAATGTCTGTCCTGTTAAAACCCAGTTCAGGACCAGTCCATGTCTGTCCTGTTAAAACCCGGTTCAGGACCAGTCCATAATGTCTGTCCTGTTAAAACCCAGTTCAGAACCAGTCCTCATAATGTCTGTCCTGTTAAAACCCGGTTCAGGACCAGTCCATAATGTCTGTCCTGTTAAAACCCGGTTCAGGACCAGTCCATAATGTCTGTCCTGTTAAAACCCAGTTCAGGACGTCCATAATGTCTGTCCTGTTAAAACCCAGTTCAGGGAAGCCTGCCACTGAGCCACTCTCTGAACCACCCCCTGGCAGCTACTGTGCTGTACTAAACGGCTCCATGCTACTTTGTGCCTGTGGGTATTATCCATATATACCACCTGTTCTACGGAGTAAAAACATTAAGCAGGGACATTAAAGGGTTCCGGGAAAGGAAGTCCCTGAATAAATCAATTATCTGTCCTCCCAGAAACCAGGCCGCTTATCCTGAGAACGTTCACTATTACAGACCAGACCAGTCAGACAGCATCATTTAACACCAGCCCAGGTTATCAGCTCTATCTAGTGGTCCAGGTTATCAGCTCCATCTAGTGGTCCAGGTTATCAGCTCCATCTAGTGGTCCAGGTTATCAGCTCCATCTAGTGGCCCAGGTTATCAGCTCCATCTAGTGGTCCAGGTTATCAGCTCCATATAGTGGCCCAGGTTATCAGCTCCATCTAGTGGTCCAGGTTATCAGCTCCATCTAGTGGCCCAGGTTATCAGCTCCATCTAGTGGTCCAGCTCCATCTAGTGGCCCAGGTTATCAGCTCCATCTAGTGGTCCAGCTCCATCTAGTGGCCCAGGTTATCAGCTCCATCTAATGGTCCAGGTTATCAGCTCCATCTAGTGGTCCAGGTTAGCAGCTCCATCTAATGGTCCAGGTTATCAGCTCCATCTAGTGGTCCAGGTTATCAGCTCCATCTAGTGGTCCAGCTCCATCTAGTGACCCAGGTTATCAGCTCCATCTAGTGGCCCAGGTTATCAGCTCCATCTAGTGGTCCAGGTTATCAGCTCCATCTAGTGGTCCAGCTCCATCTAGTGGTCCAGGTTATCAGCTCCATCTAGTGGTCCAGGTTATCAGCTCCATCTAGTGGCCCAGGTTATCAGCTCCATCTAGGGGTCCAGCTCCATCTAGTGGTCCAGGTTACCAGCTCCATCTAGTGGTCCAGGTTATCAGCTCCATCCAGTGGCCCAGGTTATCAGCTCCATCTAGTGGCCCAGGTTATCAGCTCCATCTAGTGGCCCAGGTTACCAGCTCCATCTAGTGGTCCAGGTTATCAGCTCCATCTAGTGGTCCAGCTCCATCTAGTGGTCCAGGTTATCAGCTCCATCTAGTGGTCCAGGTTATCAGCTCCATCTAGTGGTCCAGCTCCATCTAGTGGTCCAGGTTATCAGCTCCATCTAGTGGTCCAGCTCCATCTAGTGGTCCAGGTTATCAGCTCCATCTAGTGGTCCAGGTTATCAGCTCCATTTAGTGGTCCAGCTCCGTCTAGTGGTCCAGGTTATCAGCTCCATCTAGTGGTCCAGGTTACCAGCTCCATCAAGTGGTCCAGCTCCATCTAGTGGTCCAGGTTATCAGCTCCATCTAGTGGTCCAGCTCCGTCTAGTGGTCCAGCTCCATCTAGTGGTCCAGGTTATCAGCTCCATCTAGTGGTCCAGGTCCATCTAATGGTCCAGGTTACCAGCTCCATCTAGTGGTCCAGGTTATCAGCTCCATCTAGTGGTCCAGCTCCATCTAGTGGTCCAGGTTATCAGCTCCATCTAGTGGTCCAGGTTATCAGCTCCATCTAGTGGTCCAGCTCCATCTAGTGGTCCAGGTTATCAGCTCCATCTAGTGGTCCAGCTCCATCTAGTGGTCCAGGTTACCAGCTCCATCTAGTGACCCAGGTTATCAGCTCCATCTAGTGGTCCAGGTTATCAGCTCCATCTAGTGGTCCAGGTTATCAGCTCCATCTAGTGGTCCAGCTCCATCTAGTGGTCCAGGTTATCAGCTCCATCTAGTGGTCCAGGTTATCAGCTCCATCTAGTGGCCCAGGTTATCAGCTCCATCTAGGGGTCCAGCTCCATCTAGTGGTCCAGGTTACCAGCTCCATCTAGTGGTCCAGGTTATCAGCTCCATCCAGTGGCCCAGGTTATCAGCTCCATCTAGTGGCCCAGGTTATCAGCTCCATCTAGTGGCCCGGGTTACCAGCTCCATCTAGTGGTCCAGGTTATCAGCTCCATCTAGTGGTCCAGGTTACCAGCTCCATCAAGTGGTCCAGCTCCGTCTAGTGGTCCAGGTTATCAGCTCCATCTAGTGGTCCAGGTTATCAGCTCCATCTAGTGGTCCAGCTCCGTCTAGTGGTCCAGGTTATCAGCTCCATCTAGTGGTACAGGTTACCAGCTCCATCAAGTGGTCCAGCTCTGTCTAGTGGTCCAGCTCCATCTAGTGGTCCAGGTTATCAGCTCCATCTAGTGGTCCAGGTCCATCTAATGGTCCAGGTTACCAGCTCCATCTAGTGGTCCAGGTTATCAGCTCCATCTAGTGGTCCAGCTCCATCTAGTGGTCCAGGTTATCAGCTCCATCTAGTGGTCCAGGTTATCAGCTCCATCTAGTGGTCCAGCTCCATCTAGTGGTCCAGGTTATCAGCTCCATCTAGTGGTCCAGCTCCATCTAGTGGTCCAGGTTACCAGCTCCATCTAGTGGTCCAGGTTATCAGCTCCATCTAGTGGTCCAGGTTATCAGCTCCATCTAGTGGTCCAGGTTATCAGCTCCATCTAGTGGTCCAGCTCCATCTAGTGGTCCAGGTTACCAGCTCCATCTAGTGGTCCAGGTTACCAGCTCCATCTAGTGGTCCAGGTCCATCTAATGGTCCAGGTTATCAGCTCCATCTAGTGGTCCAGGTTACCAGCTCCATCTAGTGGTCCAGGTCCATCTAATGGTCCAGGTTATCAGCTCCATCTAGTGGTCCAGGTTACCAGCTCCATCTAGTGGTCCAGGTCTATCTAGTGGCCCAGGTTACCAGCTCCATCTAATGGTCCAGGTTATCAGCTCCATCTTGTGGCCCAGCTCCATCTAGTGGTCCAACTCCATCTAGTGGTCCAGGTTATCAGCTCCATCTAGTGGTCCAGCTCCATCTAGTGGTCCAGGTTATCAGCTCCATCTAGTGGTCCAGGTTACCAGCTGCATCTAATGGTCCAGGTTATCAGCTCCATCTAGTGGTCCAGCTCCATCTAGTGGTCCAGCTCCATCTAATGGTCCAGCTCCATCTAGTGGTCCAGGTTATCAGCTCCATCTAGTGGTCCAGGTTATCAGTTCCATCTAGTGGTCCAGGTTATCAGCTCCATCTAGTGGTCCAGGTTATCAGCTCCATCTAGTGGTCCAGGTTATCAGCTCCATCTAGTGGTCCGGGTTATCAGCTCCATCTAGTGGTCCAGGTTATCAGCTCCATCTAGTGGTCCAGGTTATCAACTCCATCTAGTGGTCCAGGTTACCAGCTCCATCTAGTGGCTGCTTTGACTGAAGCCAGCCACACACTGCACAACGGCAGGTTCAGCTTTGTTCTTTGGTGGTATAAATCTGGGCCTTTTGTGGATCACTGGTTTGATGTTTTCCCTTTCCCCCTTCTCTCTCCCTCTCTCCCTCCCTCCCTCCCTCCCTCCCTCCCTCCCTCCCTCCCTCCCTCCCTCCCTCCCTCCCTCCCTCCCTCCCTCCCTCTTCCTCCTCCTCCCTCTCTCTTCCACTCTCCCTCCCTGTTTATGCTAATAAGCCTGAAAAGAGCCCAACAGTGTCTGTAATCTGTCCCCTCCACACTCATGTCTCAGTGTCGTGGCGTCATCACAGCTGTCTGTCACTGGGTTGTTGGCAGCTTGTCGCTACAGCAAGAAGATGATGGAGAAGACTACCTCACCCACTGATGGAGAAGACTACCTCACCCACTGATGGAGAAGACTACCTCACCCACTGATGGAGAAGACTACCTCACCCACTGATGGAGAAGACTACCTCACCCACTGATGGAGAAGACTACCTCACCCACTGATGGAGAAGACTACCTCACCCACTGATGGAGAAGACTACCTCACCCACTGATGGAGAAGACTACCTCACCCACTGATGGAGAAGACTACCTCACCCACTGATGGAGAAGACTACCTCACCCACTGATGGAGAAGACTACCTCACCCACTGATGGAGAAGACTACCTCACCCACTGATGGAGAAGACTACCTCACCCACTGATGGAGAAGACTACCTCACCCACTGATGGAGAAGACTACCTCACCCACTGATGGAGAAGACTACCTCACCCACTGATGGAGAAGACTACCTCACCCACTGATGGAGAAGACACCTCAC
The DNA here is from genome assembly GCF_023373465.1 of Oncorhynchus keta. Taxonomy (NCBI): domain Eukaryota; kingdom Metazoa; phylum Chordata; class Actinopteri; order Salmoniformes; family Salmonidae; genus Oncorhynchus; species Oncorhynchus keta. The sequence goes on from NW_026290834.1 coordinate 351,738, forward strand.
TGATGGAGAAGACTACCTCACCCACTGATGGAGAAGACTACCTCACCCACTGATGGAGAAGACTACCTCACCCACTGATGGAGAAGACTACCTCACCCACTGATGGAGAAGACTACCACACCCACTGATGAAGAAGACTACCTCACCCACTGATGGAGAAGACTACCTCACCCACTGATGGAGAAGACTACCTCACACACTGATGGAGAAGACTACCTCACCCACTGATGGAGAAGACTACCTCACCCACTGATGGAGAAGACTACCTCACCCACTGATGGAGAAGACTACCTCACCCACTGATGGAGAAGACTACCTCACCCACTGATGGAGAAGACTACCTCACCCACTGATGGAGAAGACTACCTCACCCACTGACCATAATCCCCGGTGGTATTTCATCACATATATTTCACATATATTCACCTACACAGAGATAACAAGAGGATTTTAATGGTGCAGATACTTGATACCCAGGTCAGGTCACTCCTCTAAAATAATCTGACCTTTGACCTTTCGGTTCAGGCAATAACCCACGGGATACACAGGAAGGCTTAACGGCATAACAACCAAGACACCTCTTTCGTGAGGTCCGCCCCGAACAATTTCTGATAAGCGCCATTTCTACTTTTACTCTCAGATCAACACATATTTGATTACAAAACTACAAAATTGCATTGGCCTAGAGATGCCGTTCAATATGCACGGACTGGCAGCCGTAACCCACACCACCGTGGCGACCCACTGCCCATGGGCTTGAATA
>NW_026290834.1:357500-365000 GCF_023373465.1 Oncorhynchus keta
ATCAGGACCCCCCCACCCACCGTGTGGTGACATTCAGCTCTCTGCTTTCTCTCGACAGGAGATAGGTCTGCCTGCTGAACGCCTGTTAAATAAATCACCAGCCTCCTCCTGTCTTGGCTTCTCCCAGAGACTGCAGAGGTGAATCTAGAAACGTCATGATAGAATATCCTCAGCGTTGCTAAGGCTTTGCACAGAATGGACCATGAATTGAAATTGAATGTAGCTAAAACAATGGCTATGTTTATTGGGGCGGCAGGGTAGCCTAGTGGTTAGAGTGTAGAGGTGGCAGGGTAGCCTAGTGGTTAGAGGCAGGGTAGCCTAGTGGTTAGAGGCAGGGTAGCCTAGTGGTTAGAGGCAAGGTAGCCTAGTGGTTAGAGGCAGGTAGCCTAGTGGTGGTTAGAGGCAGGTAGCCTAGTGGTTAGAGGCAGGTAGCCTAGTGGTTAGAGGCAGGGTAGCCTAGTGGTTAGAGGCAGGGTAGCCTAGTGGTTAGAGGCAGGGTAGCCTAGTGGTTAGAGGCAGGGTAGCCTAGTGGTTAGGTGGAGGGCTAGTGGTTAGGTAGCCTAGTGGTTAGAGGCAGGTAGCCTAGTGGTTAGAGGCAGGTAGCCTAGTGGTTAGAGGCAGGTAGCCTAGTGGTTAGAGGCAGGGTAGCCTAGTGGTTAGAGGCAGGTAGCCTAGTGGTTAGAGGCAGGTAGCCTAGTGGTTAGAGGCAGGTAGCCTAGTGGTTAGAGGCAGGTAGCCTAGTGGTGGTTAGTGGTTGGCAGGGTAGTGGTTAGAGCGTTGGACTAGTAACCCGAAGGTTGCATGTTCAAACCCCCGAGCAGACAAGGTAAAAATCTGTCATTCTGCCCCTGAACAGGCAGTTAACCCACTGTTCCTAGGCCGTCATTAAAAATAAGAATGTGTTCTTGCCTATTTAAATAAAGGTTAAAAAAATAATTTCACTCACGGCAGAGGTGAGTCAACAAATGCCATGCTAAAATGTCCTCTATTTGTCTGTGTAGACTGGATACTGGAGAGAAGTTTTTGTTTTTTACGTTTAAAACGGCCATTTTTCTTCATCGGGTTGAAAACAATAAGACTAAAGAACATTTTTAATTCATGTGAATTCACAATGTAGCGGCGCTGCTGCCAGCAACGGTCTCTGTCTCACGGTGTCGTCTCGTTCACATGGGTCAGCATCGACCTGGACGACCATTACTGTACCCCACATCTCCCTCAGTCTGTTACTGTACCCCACATCTCCCCCTCAGTCTGTTACTGTACCCCACATCTCCCTCTCAGTCTGTTACTGTACCCCACATCTCCCTCTCAGTCTGTTACTGTACCCCACATCTCCCTCTCAGTCTGTTACTGTACCCCCACATCTACCCTCTCAGTCTGTTACTGTACCCCACATCTCCCTCTCAGTCTATTACTGTACCCCACATCCCTCTCTCTGTTACTGTACCCCACATCTCCCTCTCAGTCTGTTACTTTACATTTACATCTCCTCTCAGTCTGTTACTGTACCCCACATCTCCCTCTCAGTCTGTTACTGTACCCCACATCTCCCTCTCAGTCTGTTACTGTACCCACATCCCCTCAGTCTGTTCACATCTCCCTCAGTCTGTTACTGTACCCCACATCTCCCTCTCAGTCTGTTACTGTACCCCCACATCTCCCATCTCCCTCAGTCTGTTACTGTACCCCACATCTCCCTCTCAGTCTGTTAGTCTGTTACTGTACCCCACATCTCCCTCTCAGTCTGTTACTGTACCCCACATCTCCTCTCAGTCTGTTACTGTACCCCACATCTCCCTCTCAGTCTGTTACTGTACCCCATCTCCCTCTCAGTCATCTCCCTCTCAGTCTGTTACTGTACCCCACATCTCCCTCTCAGTCTGTTACTGTACCCCACACTCAGTCCACATCTCCCCTCTCAGTCTGTTACTGTACCCCACATCTCCCTCTCAGTCTGTTACTGTACCCCACATCTCCCTCTCAGTCTGTTACTGTACCCCACATCTCCCTCAGTCTGTTCTCCCACATCTCCCTCTCAGTCTGTTACTGTACCCCACATCTCCCCTCAGTCTGTTACTGTACCCCACATCTCCCTCAGTCTCAGTCTGTTCAGTCTGTTACTGTATCTCCCCCAGTCATCTCCCTCTCAGTCTGTTACTGTACCCACATCTCCCCTCAGTCTGTTACTGTACCCCACATCTCCCTCTCAGTCTGTTACTGTACCCCCATCTCCCTCAGTCTGTTCCATCTCTCAGTCTGTTACTGTACCCCACATCTCCCTCTCAGTCTGTTACTGTACCCCATCTCCCCTCAGTCATCTCCCTCTCAGTCTATTACTGTACCCCACATCTCCCCCTCAGTCTGTTACTGTACCCCACATCTCCCTCTCAGTCTGTTACTGTACCCCACATCTCCCTCTCAGTCTGTTACTGTACCCCACATCTCCCTCTCAGTCTGTTACTGTACCCCACATCTCCCTCTCAGTCTGTTACTGTACCCCACATCTCCCTCTCAGTCTGTTACTGTACCCCACATCTCCCTCTCAGTCTGTTACTGTACCCCACATCTCCCTCTCAGTCTGTTACTGTACCCCACATCTCCCTCTCAGTCTGTTACTGTACCCCACATCTCCCTCAGTCTGTTACTGTACCCCACATCTCCCTCTCAGTCTGTTACTGTACCCCACATCTCCCTCTCAGTCTGTTACTGTACCCAGTCTGTTACATCTCCCTCTCAGTCTGTTACTGTACCCCACATCTCCCTCTCAGTCTGTTACTGTACCTCTCAGTCATCTCCCCTCAGTCTGTTACTGTACCCCACATCTCCCCTCAGTCTGTTACTGTACCCCACATCTCCCTCTCAGTCTGTTACTGTACCCCACATCTCCCTCTCAGTCTGTTACTGTACCCCACATCTCCCCTCTCAGTCTGTTACTGTTACTGTACCCCACATCTCCCTCTCAGTCTGTTACTGTACCCCACATCTCCCTCTCAGTCTGTTACTGTACCCCACATCTCCCTCTCAGTCTGTTACTGTACATCTCCCCTCAGTCTGTTACTGTACCCCACATCTCCCCTCGTTACTGTCTGTTACTGTACCCAGTCTGTTACATCTCCCCTCAGTCTGTTACTGTACCCCATCTCCTCTCAGTCTGTTATCTCAGTCCTCACATCTCAGTCTGTTACTGTACCCCACATCTCCCTCTCAGTCTGTTACTGTACCCCACATCTCCCTCTCAGTCTGTTACTGTACCCCACATCTCCTCTCAGTCTGTTACTGTACCCCACATCTCCCTCTCAGTCTGTTACTGTACCCCACATCTCCCTCTCAGTCTGTTACTCTCAGTACCCCACATACACATCTCCCTCTCAGTCTGTTACTGTCTGTTACCCACATCTCCCCTCAGTCTGTTACTGTACCCCACATCTGTTCAGTCTGTTACTGTACCCTACATCTCCCTCTCAGTCTGTTACTGTACCCCACATCTCCCTCTCAGTCTGTTACTGTTATCTCCCTCTCAGTCTGTTACTGTACCCCACATCTCCCTCTCAGTCTGTTACTGTACCCACATCTCCCTCTCAGTCTGTTACTGTACCCCACATCTCCCTCTCAGTCTGTTACTGTACCCCCATCATCTCCTCTCAGTCTGTTACTGTACCCCACATCTCCCTCTCAGTCTGTTACTGTACCCCACATCTCCCCAGTCTGTTCAGTCTGTTACTGTAAAGACATCTCCCTCTCAGTCTGTTACTGTACCCCACATCTCCCTCTCAGTCTGTTACTGTACCCCACATCTCCCCTCTCAGTCTGTTACTGTACCCCACATCTCCCTCTCAGTCTGTTACCCCACATCTCCCTCTCAGTCTGTTACTGTACCAGACAGACAGTCTGTTACTGTACCTCTCAGTCTGTTCAGTCTGTTACTGTACACATCTCCCCTACCTCAGTCTCAGTCTGTTACTGTACCCCACATCTCCCCTCAGTCTGTTACTGTACCCCACATCTCCCTCTCAGTCTGTTACTGTACCCCACATCTACCCCTCTCAGTCTGTTACTGTACCCCACATCTCCCTCTCAGTCTGTTACTGTACCCCACATCTCCCTCTCAGTCTGTTACTGTACCCCACATCTCCCTCTCAGTCTGTTACTGTACCCCACATCTCCCTCTCAGTCTGTTACTGTACCCCACATCTCCCTCTCAGTCTGTTACTGTACCCCACATCTCCCTCTCAGTCTGTTACTGTACCCCACATCTCCCTCTCAGTCTGTTACTGTACCCCACATCTCCCTCTCAGTCTGTTACTGTACCCCACATCTCCCTCTCAGTCTGTTACTGTACCCCACATCTCCCTCTCAGTCTGTTACTGTACCCCACATCTCCCTCTCAGTCTGTTACTGTACCCCACATCCCCCTCAGTCTGTTACTGTACCCCACATCTCCCTCTCAGTCTGTTACTGTACCCCACATCTCCCCTCAGTCTGTTACTGTACCCCACATCTCCCTCAGTCTGTTACTGTACCCCACATCTCCCTCTCAGTCTGTTCAGTCTGTTACTGTACCCCACATCTCCCTCAGTCTGTTACTGTACCCCACATCTCCCTCAGTCTGTTACTGTACATCCCCAGTCATCTCCCCTCTCAGTCTGTTACTGTACCCACATCAGTCTGTTATCTCCATCTCTCAGTCTGTTACTGTATCTCCCCTCAGTCATCTCCCTCTCAGTCTGTTACTGTACCCCACATCTCCCCTCAGTCTGTTACTGTACCAGTCTGTTACTGTACATCTCCCTCTCAGTCTGTTACTGTACCCCACATCTCCCTCAGTCTGTTACTGTACCCCACATCTCCCTCAGTCTGTTACTGTACAGATACATCTCCCCCAGTCTGTTACTGTACCCCACATCTCCCTCAGTCTGTTACTGTATACATCTCCCTCAGTCTGTTACTGAACCCACATCTCCCCTCAGTCTGTTACTGTACCCCACATCTCCCTCTCAGTCTGTTACTGTACCCATCTCCCTCTCAGTCTGTTACATCTCCCATCTCCTCTCAGTCTGTTACTGTACCCCACATCTCCCTCTCAGTCTGTTACTGTACCCCACATCTCCCTCAGTCTGTTACTGTACCCCACATCTCCCTCAGTCTGTTACTGTACAGACATCATCTCCCTCTCAGTCTGTTACTGTACCCCACATCTCCCCCAGTCTGTTACTGTACTCCCCCATCTCCCCTCAGTCTGTTACTGTACCCACATCTCCCATCTCCCTCTCAGTCTGTTACTGTACCCCACATCTCCCTCTCAGTCTGTTACTGTACCCCACATCTCCCTCAGTCTGTTACTGTACCCCACATCTCCCTCAGTCTGTTACTGTATCCCCACATCTCCCCCCTCAGTCTGTTACTGTACCTTACATCTCCCCCTCAGTCTGTTACTGTACCCCACATCTCCCTCTCAGTCTGTTACTGTACCCCACATCTCCCCTCAGTCTGTTACTGTACCCCACATCTACCCCCTCTCAGTCTGTTACTGTACCCCACATCTCCCTCAGTCTGTTACTGTACCCCCACATCTACCCCCTCAGTCTGTTACTGTACCCACATCTCCCCTCAGTCTGTTATACCCACATCTCCCTAGGCAGGTTCAGACACAGACAGACAGATACCGGGCACTCAGTCTGGTCTGTTTGTCTGACTGTCTGTCTGTCTGATCTATCTGTCTGTTCTGTCTCTCTCTGTCTGTCTGTCTGTCTGTCTATGCTCCCATCTGTGTGTGTGTGTGTGTGTGTGTGTGTGTGTGTGTGTGTGTGTGTGTGTGTGTGTGTGTGTGTGTGTGTGTGTGTGTGTTGTGTCTGTCAAATCAAATGTTATTGGTCACATACACATGGATAGCAGATGTTATTGGTCACATACACAGGGTTAGCAGATGTTATTGGTCACATACACATGGTTAACAGATGTTATTGTAGGTGTAGCTAAATGCTTATGCTTCTAGATCTGACAGGGCAGCAGTATTTAACAGGTAATAAATATCTAACTATTCCACAACAAAACCTAATACAGACAGACAGACAGACAGACAGACAGACAGACAGACAGATACTATGCTCCCATTAAGGTGCGTTGAGACAGACAGACAGATAGTATGCTCCCATTGAGGTGCGTTGAGAAAGACAGACACACAGACAGATACTATGCTCCCATTGAGGTGCGTTGAGACAGACAGACAGATACTATGCTCCCATTGAGGTGCATTGAGACAGACAGATACTATGCTCCCATTGAGGTGCATTGAGACAGACAGATACTATGCTCCCATTGAGGTGCATTGAGACAGACAGACAGATACTATGCTCCCATTGAGGTGCGTTGAGACAGACAGACAGATACTATGCTCCCATTGAGGTGCGTTGAGACAGACAGATACTATGCTCCCATTGAGGTGCGTTGAGACAGACAGATACTATGCTCCCATTGAGGTGCGTTGAGACAGACAGACAGATACTATGCTCCCATTGAGGTGCGTTGAGACAGACAGACAGATACTATGCTCCCATTGAGGTGCGTTGAGACAGACAGATACTATGCTCCCATTGAGGTGCGTTGAGACAGACAGATACTATGCTCCCATTGAGGTGCGTTGAGACAGACAGACAGATACTATGCTCCCATTGAGGTGCGTTGAGACAGACAGACAGATACTATGCTCCCATTGAGGTGCGTTGAGACAGACAGACAGATACTATGCTCCCATTGAGGAGCGTTGAGACAGACATACTATGCTCCCATTGAGGTGCGTTGAGGCAGACAGACAGATACTATGCTCCCATTGAGGTGCGTTGAGGCAGACAGACAGATACTATGCTCCCATTGAGGTGCGTTGAGACAGACAGACAGATACTATGCTCCCATTGAGGTGCATTGAGACAGACAGACAGATACTATGCTCCCATTGAGGTGCATTGAGACAGACAGACAGATACTATGCTCCCATTGAGGTGCGTTGAGACAGACAGACAGATACTATGCTCCCATTGAGGTGCATTGAGACAGACAGATACTATGCTCCCATTGAGGTGCATTGAGACAGACAGATACTATGCTCCCATTGAGGTGCATTGAGACAGACAGACAGATACTATGCTCCCATTGAGGTGCATTGAGACAGACAGACAGATACTATGCTCCCATTGAGGTGCATTGAGACAGACAGATACTATGCTCCCATTGAGGTGCATTGAGACAGACAGACAGATACTATGCTCCCATTGAGGTGCATTGAGACAGACAGACAGATACTATGCTCCCATTGAGGTGCGTTGAGACAGACAGACAGATACTATGCTCCCATTGAGGTGCATTGAGACAGACAGATACTATGCTCCCATTGAGGTGCATTGAGACAGACAGACAGATACTATGCTCCCATTGAGGTGCGTTGAGACAGACAGACAGATACTATGCTCCCATTGAGGTGCATTGAGACAGACAGATACTATGCTC